>NC_142100.1:26404062-26560156 GCF_054644295.1 Miniopterus natalensis | reverse complement strand
GGAGGCGACCAATCAACGCGTCTCTCTCACATTGACGCTTCCCTCTCTCTCTCAGTCCCTTCCACCCTCTCTGAAAAGCAATGGAAAAAATATCCTCTGGTGAAGATTAAAAAACAAAACAAAACATTGCAGGGGTCTTGTTAATTAAACCAATACCTCAGTTCTGGGGACAGAGATGTCCAGGTCTTCCTGGGAGATTTTTTTCCTCCCCCGCTCAATGGAAACGCTCCTCGCGAGGCCTTGGCTGCCCAGCCCTGTGGCCGTGGAAATCGAGCCTGTCTTTTCTGGGCGTGCAGAGGGACCCGCTGCGACTCTCATTTAAGAGCCAGGCACTTCCTGACCAGAAATGACTCAGATAAATGTGTTGGCGGAGGGCGGCAGCTGCCATCCTGGGATTCATTTGCAAGTGCTGGCTCAGGCCCGCTGGCTGCCGGCTGCCCCTGAAGGTCAGGCCTTCTCCCAGCCTCCCGCCCGGGTTGCTCTCGGAGCCTCTCTGCCTGCAGAGAGGGGGTGACTGGCCGGCATGTCGCCCCTGGAAAAATTCTGCTGCCGCTTCTCCCTGCCCTCCCGTTCTAGAGATGGGAGGGCGTTGGAGGGGGCATCCACTCAGTTGTTTAATCATCAGCATGGTTATTATTCAGTCAACAAACGCTGGCCCAGCACCTCCTACGTGCCGGGCACGGAGCTGGGTCTGATGACCGTTAAATAAGGTAGTGCCCCTCCGGCTGGCGTGGCGCAGTGGTTGAGCGTCTACCCGTGAACCAGGAGGTCACGGTTCGATTCCCGGTGAGGGCTCGTGCCCGGATTGCAGGCTCCTCGATCCCCAGCAGGGGCGTGCAGGAGGCAGCCGATCAATGCCCCTCATCACTGATGCTTCTGTGTCGCTCTCTCCCTCTCCCTTCCTCTCTCTGAGGTCAATGAGAACATAAGGTGTTGTCTTGCTTTCAAAGAGCTGCAGCCTCCCACGAGAGAGGCTGCGAGCTGGCGGTGACTCACAGTGACCGTCCGACGGGTCAGCAGCTGGATCAGCCAGGCTCCCTCTGCAAGTGCTAGAAGAAAACCAGACAAACCGCAAAGGAGCTGAGGCAACAGGTGGCTCAATAGCCATCTCGTAACGGAAAAGTCAAGGACACAGCTTCAGGTAGAGCTTGACTCAGGGGCTCCGCGCCGTGACCGGGATTTCCTTCCTTCCTGCCTCGGAACTCTGTTTCCCGTGGTTTTGGAGAGTGGCCTCCCCAGGGCTGTTCACGTCCTAATCCCAGGGAACCCGCGTGGCCTGACGTGGCAAAGGGGACTTTGCAGATGTGGTTCAGTGAAGGGTCCTGGGACGGGCAGATGGCCCTGATTAGCATACAGGTGATGTCATCACAGGGGTCTGCGTCGGGAGAATGGGACTCAGAGAGGTGACAACAGATGGAGAGATGGGAGTCATGCCATTTCCGGAGGGGCCACGGGCCACAGAACGTGGGCAGCTTCTGGAAGGGGCTGGGAGAGGCGAGTCGTGGATTTTTCTCCCAGAACCACCGGGAGAGGCACAGCCCGGCCCGCATCTTGGTTTCAGCCCAGGGAGACCGGAGGCCGCGTTGTCCGAACTGACTTCTCCCTCGGTTTCCAGTCCAGCAGAAGAGATGGGATGTTTTCTCCCTGGCAACTCCCGCCCAAGTCCTGCTCCCCGTTCTGATTGGACTAGCTGGGGTCACATGCCCGCCTCTGAGCCAATCACCTGGCTTGCCATGCTCCGATTGGCCAGGCTTGGGTCACAGGCTCCGCCCTTCGAGGAGGTGGCCCCCCACCAGCCCCTCCTGAGCTGCGTCCTGGCAGGTGGAGGAAATCCAGGGTGACGCTCCCACTGAAAAGGGGAAATGGGTGCTGCGTGGCTAAACTAGCAGCTTGTCCACGGCAGAGGCCGGAGAAGTCTCACCCGGCTCCAAGGTAGGAGAGAGCTGGCGGCCTTGGGAGCCTTGGGCCCAATCTTCCGTCTCCTGAGCTGTGTGACCTTGGGTAGGTGGTGCACCCTTTCTGGTCCTGTTTCCTCGCCTGTAAAACGGGGCTGTGGCTCCCTCGGGGATCATCCTCGAGCGACAGGCCGGCTTTGAGCCACTGCTGTCACTGTCGGGCCAACCCCAGGACGCCGGGCGGTGCGCGGGCTCCAGTGCGGCCGGCTCTTGGGTTTGCTTTCTCGGTGGTCTTGCTTGGTTCGGTCATTAAGCGGAATCTTGCTTTGGTGACTCAGACTCCCAAGGAGATTGAACTTCTGGGCGAATCCCCCCTGGTCTGCGGGTGGCTCCTTCCGTTCGTGGTCTCGTGGCTCCCGACCCGTCTGCGTGTGTCTTGCTGGCGTGGGTCCCGCCGTCTTCGTTCCTCAGGGGTTCCTGGCAGAGGGAAGCTGGGACCCGGGCCCACTCGTGGAGAAGGGAGGGGCTTCTCCAGGGCCAGCGGCCTCCTGCTTTGACTTGGCTCAGGTTTCAAGGGTCACATGATGTTTGGATGGGGACAGAATGGCCACAGTGACAAAAAGTCAAATCCACCCCGGCCAGTGTGGCTCAGTGGTTAGAGCATCAGCCTGTGGACGGAAGGGTCCCGGTTCAGTTCCAGCCAAGGTCACGTACATACCTCAGGTGCAGGCTCGGTCCATGGCCCCCGGTCTGGGCACATGCGAGAGGAGACCGATCTATGTCTCTCTCTTCTCCCCCTTCCACTCTCTGAAAAGCATTGGAAAAAATATCCTCAGGTTAGGAAAAAAAATAAAAATAAATAAAAAGATCAAATGGGTTGAAATCCCAGCTCCACTGCTCACTCGCTGTGTGACCCTGGGTAAGTCACGTAACCTCTCTGACACTGGTTGCTTAGTCTGTAAAAGGGAGGTGACCTTCTGTGGGCAGCTATGTGTGTTTTCCATCTATAGGGTGCAGCCACTGAGCATTCCCTGTGGATCCCTGCCCCGTCCAGTAAACGAGTTTTCTATTACACGCACCTGAATTTAATCCTGACTCCTAACTGCACCTCTCTTTGGCCCCTTGTCTCTGGCTCTGAGGAGCGGCACCTGCTGGCCTCCTCCCAGGCCCTTCTGGAGGCTGCACACCTGCGTCTGGCCTCCTGGCCTGACCCTGCCCTCCTTCACCTGCCCGGGTCACCTGAGAGCCTCTGCTTCGTGCAGGGTCAGGAGTCGGCGATTTGTGCCGGAAACTGGCCAGTGGGGGAGGATTCCCGGTCAGACTTTAGACACCACCCCAGGGAATTCTGCACCCTGCTGGGATGGGGCGCCTTGGGGGTCTGTGTCAGGCCTCCACCCTAAGCTTTGTCCTAAAATGACCCCGAGCTCGCCCCCCTCTGTTGAATAATCACCGTCCTTGGAGTGTAAATAGGATGGGATAGGCGCTGCCCCGACTGGGGGATGTGATGTCAGAAAATGGGAAGGTACAGCCATCCCCACGGCCACGTTGTATAAAAGCCGGTCGTAGAGACGGGAGAGAGACTCCCCTGCTGGCTCTGAGGGGCCTCAGAGAGCTCAGAGCGGCCCCTGCTGACCACCAGCCAGAATGTGGGGCTCTCGGGGCTGCTTGCAAGAGGAACCCGGCAGAGGAGCCCGAGGCCTCACCAGGCTGCACCGTCGCCCCGGCAGGGAGCCCAGCTAAGGTGACCAAGTGCGTGTTCTCGTGGTCACGGTCCATCTTTTTCCAGGAGAATGTCAGCCGTGATGTCGAAATGTTGGGGGCTTGTTCCCGCTATTTACTGGGGAACTCGGAGGAGCAGCAGGCAGGCCCAGCTTCCCCTAGCCCGCCTCAGCCACACGGATGGAGGCAGCCGCACGGCAGACACCCCACAGGCCGCCCTCGCCCCCTCCACGCCCCGCAGACACGTGCTTCGCCCGCACACCTGAGCGTGTGCCTCCGCAGGCAGGGGTTCGAACACCCTCCTGCCCCACCTGCTCTGCCCCTCCCGCTGCGGGAGGAGGTGGGACCCGCTCCAGGCTGACCTTGCTCTGCAGAGCCGCTTTCTGGAATTGCTGAGACGTTTCCCACAGGGAAGTGAAAAAACCAAGCTTTGCAAGAGAGAGAGAGAGAACTGGCTGAGCTGGCTGCTGGCTGGGCTGGGCCGGTTCCAGCAGCCACCCAGCCCAGCCCAGCTCAGCCCCCAGCCCCATCCAGAGGCCTCCCCGGGTGTGGACAGTGGGGCCGGGGACCCTCCCTCTGCTAGCCTCGGAGGGAGGTGGCACTCCTGGGACTCACACCTACTCCCAGCTTGCCCCCCCCCCCACTGGGCCCTTAGAGTGGCCAAGACGGACACGTGAGAATGAAATCACGGTGTTTGAGATGAGGCCACCCGGACTGTCCCCGGTTTCTGCCGCATCCCCTCAGGCAAATTCTCCCAGGCCCGCATCCTAGACATTCCTGAGCTGGCGGCCAATTCAGTTAAACAGTAAGCTGGGAGCCAGGCGGGCCTGGCGGTCACCTCGCCAGCAGCCACTCCCTCCTTCTTGGATGGGAATTCAGCCTCCACGCTGGGCTGGGCCACGAATGTAGATTCCACAGTGGATTTCCAAGTGTTCACGTGAGAGAGAGAAAAAAGTAAATATCTCACTGATAATCTCTCATGTGGATTTGATGCTGAAGTGATGATATTTTGCACTGATTAGGTTAAATGAAATATTAAACTTGATTTCCTCTGTTTGTTTCTCCTTTGGATGTTAACGTGGCTCCTGGGTAATTTTAAATTCCCCACGTGGCCTGGGCCAGCCACGCGTCCTCTGGGACGCCGGCTGGGTGAGGCAGCAAGTGGTCTCTGGGTTCTTTCTTTTTATTTTTAAATATGTCTTTATTGATTTCAGAGAGAGGAAAGGAGAGAGAGAGAGAGAGAGAGAGAGAGAAACATCAATGATGAGAGTCATGGATCGGCCGCCTCCTGCACACCCCCTGCTGGGGATCAAGCCCACAACCCGGGCATGTGCCCTGACGGGGAATCGAACCCTGATCGCCTGGATCCTAGGTCGATGCTCAACCACTGAGCCACTCCGGCTGGGCAGGGTTCACGTCTTTCTCAGTGTCATCTAGAACTGGGCCTACTGTGCGCTCTGGGTCTCCGTCGTCCCTGCCTTGACTTGTGGACTGTGAGCCTCTGTCCTTAGCACCGGGACATTCCCAGCCCCCAAGGGACAGCAGCTGCTGGGAGGGTGCGGGCAGGGTGACTCAGTTCCTGCTCTGGGGAGGAGAACTGGGGCGTCTGCTGGGAGCTTGTCACCGTGGCTTCTACCCGGTCCTGTTTGCCCGGGCCCTTCTCCCTGCCGCCCAGCCTGGGCTCCGCGGCACCTCCCCGTTGGCTGCGGAAACGGTTTGCATCATTTGTACCCACGGCCCGGGGGCATCTGAAGTTCAGATTCACTGGCAGGAAGTCAGGCCGGGCCTTGCTCTCCCCATAAAACGCAGATCAATAGGGCATTGATCCAGAGGAGGCACCTCCCTCCCCTGCGCGGCCTCTGAGCTGAGCCGGACCCTCCAGAGCCCAGCCCGGGGGAGGCTCAGACATGGGGCGGGGCGGGGGGGGGGACCGGCGCTTTTCCTGTTTTTTGTTTTTTACAAGCATAAAAAAATTATGATAAAATACACATAAAATGGACCGTTTTCACCATTTTTAGGTGTACAGTTCAGGGGCTTCAGCACATTCGCAGGGTGGTGCCGCCCTCAGTCTCCAGAACGCTTTCATCTGCCCCAAGGCACTGGCTCTTCATTCTTTGTTAACCTTCACCTGAGCGTATTTTTTCCATCGACTTTTAGAGAGAGTGGGAGAGTGGGTGGGGAAGAGAGAGAGAAACGTTGATGTGAGGGAGACCCATCCATTGGCTGCCTCCTGCATGCGCCCCGACTGGGGCTGGGGATCAGGGATCGGACCTGCAACCGGGAATCGAATCTGAGACCCTTTGGTACACCGGCCACACCGGCCAAGGTGTCACTGGCTTTTTAGACTTGGGGATGGGCAGAGGTGCCTGGGGGGCTGTGCGGTGCAGGATTCACCAGATGGCATCTGTGAATGAAGCCAACAGGGAGGAGAGGACAAGCCAGAGAGGGAGAGACTCAGGTCCAAGGACATTCTCTCAGCCCCTGGATCCAGCCATGTCTGAAGCTGACTCTATTCCCGAAATTTTAGTTACTCGAGCCAATGCATCTCTTTTTATTTTTTTTTTACTTAAGCCATTTGGATTTGCACCGGCTTGCAAGAAAGATTCCTGACACTATCAGTTTTTCCTTTTTTTCATTCTAAGCAGGCTACAGCTCTGATTCTGTCATTTTTCAGGGATTTTTTCCCCCCTCAAGTTCGGCAAGAACGCTGAGCAAGCGGCAGATGTGGGAGCAGCAAGCCGTCTGCTGCCTCTGGCCTTGTGGGTCAGCATTACTTCAGCCAACGGGGAGGGATGGGCCTGGGAAGGGTGGCGTCTGGCAGGACCTGTCCGGCTACACTGGATGTGGCTCTGGCTGGGGCCCGGGATCGGACCTGCAACCCGGGTACACACCCTTGACTGGGAATCAGACCCATGACTCTTCGGTGGGCGGGCTGACGCTCTGACCATGGAACCACACCGGCCGGGGCTACCCACATTTTTTCAGGTGAGAAAACCAAGCTCAGAGAGGTTAGGTAACTTCCTCAAGTACACAGAGCTTTTAAGTAGCTAAGCCAAGGACTCGTCCCATGTCCTCAAGACAACCTTCCCGTTTCTCACTCATGCCAGGCTGCTTATGGCCTAGTCTGGGACACACACACACACACACACACGCACACGCACACGGCAGGCGAGGCGATGGTCTGGAGCCTGTGGGGCTGGGAGGGCCCCTGCACCCGCCCCTGCTCACCCTGCAGCTCAGCTGGATGCCTGCGATTTCCTGGTACTTTGTAATAATTTATGGCAAATCTAATGTGCCTGCTGCTGCGTGAGCTCGCCCGCACCCCCCTCCATTGTCTGAGCCTCCTACCAGGAGCCGTCCTCCGAGGGCCCGGGGATCATCGCTCTGTGATTTATGGCACCAGCGTCCCCGCCGAGCCGGGCTGACCCAGTTGGAGGCTCAGCGCTCGGGAGAGGCGGCAGGGAAAGATCTGGTCGGTTTGTTTTATCCCCGGAGGAGAGCAGGCCTGAGGAGCGAAGGCTTTCAGACGCTCAAGCCCGACGGTGGATCACATCTGCTGCCGCTGTGCCCTCGGAGGGGGCCCGGGCTGGGCTGCCGCGGGCTCGGGCCTCCCGCACTGACCCGTTACGCTGACCTCAGACCTGCTCCCCCGCCGTCTCTGTCTCCGGGATGCTGACTTGGTCTTCCCGGTGCTGGGCTCAAAACCTCGGGGTCATCCCTGCCGCCGGTCCTTTCAGGAGACACACTTACTGTCGTCCGGGGACCCGGTATTTCACGTTCGTACGCAGATTGTCTTAGCGAAGGGGTCAGAGCGTGAAAGCGGGAGCTGCGTGCGTCTCTGAGACGCCTGGACTCGCTCTCCGCCCCGGAAAACGAGGTTTCCCGCACCGGCCAGGCCCTTTGGTCCCATTCCCTGACCCCCAGTGCGTCTGGCTGAGGGCACGGCTGTGCCCGGGAGGCGAGAGTTCCCGGCCACGGTGTGTGATCGATGGAGTTAATAAGCCGCAGTTCGCTTCCGGAGCCGTGGGCAGGAGGAGCAGGGGTGGGGGCCTGGCTGGCGTGGCTCAGTGGTTGAGCGTCTACCCATGAACCAGGAGATCGAGGTTGGCACGTACCTGGGTTGCAATTTCTACCCCCAGCAGGGGGCGAGCTGGAGGCAGCTGGTCAATGACTCATCATGATGTTTCTCCCTCCCTCCCTCCCTCCCTCTGAAATCAATAAAAACATATTTTTTGGAAGAAAGAAAAGGGTGTGGAGGCAGAGCGCCACGGACTGTGGGTCTGTGTCCTGCCCCCGTGGCCCCTGCGCCCTTTCCCCAGCATGCTCTTGGCCAAGGCCTGCATCTCTCTGCCCCTCCGTCCCTTTTCCTTCGAGGGCAGAGACTCCAGCTACTGCGCGTGTCGAAGCTGCCGGCACCCTGGGCTCGCGGGCAGGTCTCGCCCCCTCCCGGAGACCCTGCTGGCCGCCTTATTTTAAAATCACAGCCCTCCTGACCCAGGCCCTGGGAGAGGCATTATAGGAGTGATTCATGGGGGAGGGAGGCGGGGGGAGGCCGGATGGAGGGCAGGAAAATTTGAGCAAGGACTGTGGTCTCAGCTGGAGGCCAGCCTCAGCTGGTTCCCCGCAGGGCCCTGGGCTCTGGGCTCCAGAGCGTAAACTGCACCCGGATAGCCTGTCTTCTGCCAACTGGGTCAGGGTTTGTGTGTGTTTTACATGCCTAGTGGGTTGGGGTTGTTTTTTTTTTTTGCTTTATTATTATTATTTTTTAATTTTTATTTATTTTTAAAAATATATCTTTATTGATTTCAAAGAGAGGAAAGGAGGGGGAGAGAGAGAGAGAAACATCAGTGATGAGAGTCATCCGTCGGCTGCCTCCTGCACGCCCCCTACTGGGGATCGAGCCCACAACCCAGGCACGTGCCCGACCGGGAATCGAGCTGCAGCCTCCTGGTTCATAGGCCGATGCTCAACCGCTGAGCCACACTGGCCAGGCTGCTTTATTTTTTTTTAAATTGTGATAAAATGTACATGCTACAGGCTGAATGTGTTTCCTGCAAAATCCATATGTTAGAATCATATATTTGTCCTTTGGCGGCCGGCTGACTTCGCACGATGTGCCTCAGTCTCCCATCTGTAAAATGGGGGTGATGACAGACCTACCCCTTGGAGTGTGTGTGTTTCCTGGGCTTCCGTAACAGACATACCACAGACTACGTGGCTTAAAACAGCCAAAATCTATTCTCTCCCAGCTCTGGAGGCTAGAAGTCTGAGACCAAGGTGTCGGCAGCGTTGGTTCCTTCTGGGGTCGCTGAGGACGAGCCTGCTCCATGCCTCTCTGAGCTCCCGGTGTCACCAGCCATCCTTGGTGTCCTTGGCTTGTGGGCGCATCGCTCCCATCTCTGCCTCTCTCATTACCTAACGGTCTTCCCTCTGGGTATCTGTGCCCAAATCTCCCTCCTCTTATAAGGACACCAGTCACTGGCGAAGGCCCCCGCCCCCCGAATCAGCATGATCCCATCTTTAGTGGAGCAAACACCCTGTTCAAATAAGGTCCTATGCCCAGGTTCCAGGTCAGTGTGAATGTGGGGGGCACTTTTCACCCCACACAGTGTCATTTGCTGCCTCGGTTGTCCCAGGGAGAAATGGAACCTCCTGCTCTCATTTAAGCCACCGTTGGGGGGGGGGTCCCGTTACCTGCAACCCAATAAAACTCGACAGGTCTGTGCACCTCCTGGGTCCGGCAGAATCCTGCCCCTTCCCATGGGTCCTCCTCCTGCAGGCCCCTCTCCCGTCCCCCACTCCCCCCCGCCCCCCGCATTCAGCTGCATAATTCAGCCGGGGAGGGTGCAGGGTGCAGGCGAGAGCCACGGAACAGAGGAAACTGCTCCAGTTCTGGCTTTTTCAACAAGGCGGGCTTAATGAGGCAATTCAGCAGGACTGTTTTCTTTTATCCCCCCCCCTCCGTCTTCCCCAGAGTGCCCTCTGCGCCTGGAGCCCGCAGGGCCCTGAGGAGGAGAGGGACCTGTTCGCCCCCTTCAGGGGCAAGAGCGGGACTCAGAGGGGGCAGCAGCCGGGCCTGCGTAACACAGCGAGCTGGTGGGGCCAGAGCTGGGGGACCCCAGAGCCGCAGGACCCCGGCAGGTGAGGGGAGCCGGACGGGCCGGGCGGGGACTGTGGCACCTTTTGCGTCTGTACCACACCGGGCCCGACGTTGCTGCCCCGTGAAAGTGTTTTCTCTCTGCTGCCGTTGAAAGCCGCCCCATCCGTGTTCCGTGATGCCCGGGGGAGCGCTGTGTCTCCCACACACGTATCAGTTGCGTGGCTGCTGCCACAAACTGCCACAACTTAGTGGCTTAAAACAGTACATATGTGCCCCTGGCCGGTGCTGCTCAATGATTAGAGTGTCCGCCTGCGCACTGGAGGGTCGAGGGTTCAATTCCCGGTCGAGGACGCGTACCTGAGTTGGACCCTTGCCCCTTTTATCTATCTTCAAAACTGGTAACAGGGCCTCTGGTTTTTCGGGAGGGACTTTTCCTCTCCTGCTCTTAGTCCAGGGGCTTCATGTGGATCTGACCACCATCCTCCCCTCTCCAGCTCTCGGGTAGGCCAAGGGCCCGAGCCTAGCCCATCAGAGCGGCTCATGACCTTGGCCGGGCCAGTGAGAGCGTCCCTGGACTTGGGGTGGGTTGTTTTTCTGTGAGGTGGCTAAGCTGGTATATTGAAAACCTGGCACTGCTGGTGGTTTTCCTGCCTCCAGGTAGGAAGACGCTACTCGATCGTAAAGTCTACACAGAAGAAAGCAGACTAAGAAACAGAGAAAGGCCAATTCCTATGGACCTTGAGCGCCTGGATCCAGCTGTACCTGAAGCAAGCCAGGCCCTTGAGAGTTTTCAGATTCTGACATAATGATTTCTCCGTTTGGCTTAAGCCAGCTTGAATTTTGAGTTTCTAATTCTTGCTGCTAGGAGTCCCGGCTGGTCCTCCCTTCCCCAGTTTTGAACGCCCAGCCCCAAACCTCAGAATTAACATGCTGTTTTGGGGAGGAGGGGGCACCAAGCTTGTGTGGGCCTCACTTGCTTTCCTTCCTCTCCCCTCTCTCCCCCTGCCAGCGATGCTCTTGGGTGATACATCCTAATGTATATTTAACAGTGGTTTAAAATCAAATTAATTTAGATTGGTTAATAAACTGTAACATCCGTTTCTAAATCAAGCTCCGTTTTCCTCTTGAGCAACTAAATTCATGCCTGTTGGTTTAATTTGTTGCTATTGTAATCTTTAACGCTGATGAAATTATGGAAAGGTTTCTAGTGAAATTACCCAGATTTGATTAGGGTTGAACATACTAATATTTCTCCTTCCCAGGAGTCTTTGGAGAGAGACCGGCCGAGAGTACGCGGGCCCCGTACGCCGTGGAGGGTGATCTCAGGACGCAGACTCATCCTGTCCCTTTTCAGGTCACTCTTTCGATGTGCATTTATTGAGCACTGACTGTCTACACAGCCCTGGACATTAACACTCTCCGTGGAGCCCGGCCGGTGTGGCTCAGTGGGTTGAGCAGCATCCAAGGCACCAAGAGGTCGCCAGTGCGATTCCCGGTCAGGGCACATGCCTGGGTTTCGGGCTCGATCCCCAGGAGGAAGCATGCAGGAGGCAGCCAGTCGATGTCGATGTTTTTCTCCTCGACGTTTCTATCTCTCTCTCTCCCTTTCCCTTCCTCTCTCTCTAAAAAGCAATACAAATATATTTAAAACAAACAAACAAAGAACTCTTCATGGAGAGTCTGCAAGAAGAGGTTCCCGGGCTCCTATGCAGGAGCTGTGAGGAATTTAGGGGCACCGAGGGTCCCCTCAACTTTACCTCCTCCTAAAGGCCCCACCTCCAGCGGCCATGGAGCCTTTGCCCTCTCGTGCTCAGTTCCTGCCCCAAGTAGGTGCCCGCATGCAAATTAGCTTGACCTTGAGCTTGACCCTGAAGAATTTCCTGCTGACAAACTGCACCCCTGCAGGACCCCATGGGGAGCAGGAGCAGGTTGAGGCGAGAGGAGGGAAAGGGTGAAGGTCAAAGCCAGCCCCAGACGCGGCGGAGGGGAGAGAGACCGGGCAGGTGGGTCTCCATCTGCTCCCTCCGCCTCCCCCCTCCGCCCGCCGAGGCCCCGGCCTGCTGCTCGCTCCGTTCGTCACGGAATGCGCCAGCCTCGCCCCAAACAGCACATAATAGCCCAGGAATCCGAAGTGCGTTCCCAGGTTCCTCCTTCAGGAAAGAGTGGGTGGGGGCAGGCCCCGGAGTGGGTGACGTCAGGCCCAGAGAGGCCCCTGGGAGGGCCCCCAGCTCAGATTTCCAGCCACTCCTTGGTTCCCAGGGTAGCCTGGCTCACCCTCCCCTGCCTGGCATTCTGGCTGGTGATGCCTGAGCCTGGTACCGAGCTCCCCGGGAGGGCTGCCCCTTTCCCCACTAGGATGCATTATATAATGACCGCCCGGTGTTGGAAAGCGGGGTCCCGCAGCCAAACCTTTGTGTCGTCCGCCCCCCCCCCAACCTGCCCTTCCCCTCCTCCTGACCACACGCCTGCTCCCAGAAACTCAGCCTCAGGGCTCAGCTGGCCCATCGCTTCCTCAGAGAAGCCCCTTCTCCAGCGTCTAAAAGACATGAGTTCACCCATCCTCTGTCTCGCCCACTCCCTATTGCCTCCCCGGTGCTCAGAACAGAACCTGGCACATAGTAGGTGCTCAGCAAACGAAGGAATGGTAGGTGCACCTTCCCAGGCATTTGCTCATGGGAATCCCACAAAGGGAGCTCCTGTTCGCAGCCCTTTCAGGGCCAGGCACCCAGAGGAGAGGCGGAGAGCAGGAGGGATGGCCCGGCGTTCGCCCAGCTGCTCGGGTGGGGCCCCGGCTGAACCGGGGCCTCTTCCTGCCCCAGCCAAGGACCAAAAGCCCCGGCTCTCCTCTGTCTCCCTTCCCGTGTGCAACTTGAGATTTTTTTGCACAGGGGACTTTCGGAGCCGGTGGTTGACACCCCGACGAACAACCAGATGCCTCTCGTAACAGTAACGACGTCAGCACGGCCCTTCTTGGCCACCCTGGGGAGGGGACCTCCCTGAAAGGGGGGTGCCCCCCCCTTTCAGGAAGAGCTTCATCTGGCCCCCCGGGCAGCGTGAACAGGTCGCTCCTGGAAGGTATTTCAACATTCAGCAACTGTCGTTATTTCCCCAAGTGAAATATTTAAACAGAGCGTCAAGGAATCCAAGAAAAGAAAATTAGTTTTAGGGGAAACGCACGCAAGGGCACGCAGACAGACAGACCGACGCGCGCACACGCACGCACACACGCACACGCCGAATTCTTTCCCCAAAACATAAGCTGGAAGGATTTTATCTGCTCTCAGAGGGAAAATTCAAGAGGTTTCATTTAAAACTTGGGCGGGCTCAGGGCTTTTCAATGGGGCGATTGTTCCATAGTCGGGGGATGAGATAAGCAAACGTTTTCCAGCCAGTGTTTGCTTTGGCCTCCGACGGTCCATCGGGCCGACGGGCGGGCCTTCTTCCGAGAGCTCCCAGGCCCCGTGCGTGGCCTGGGCCGGTGTCTCCCGGCTCAGAGACCGGGTTTGCGGTAACGGTCCTGCAGTCGGAGGCTTCCAGGGGAAGGCTGAGCCCGGGCGCACGCCCGGAGCGTGGCCAAGGACGCGCTCGCCTCTCCGGGCTGCCTGGGGCCCAGCTGCCAGGCGCCCGGACCCTTGGCGGGCCGGTAAAATCCGGCCCAGGGAAGACGTGAGAATAGTCAGCCGTTGTCTGAAAGCCCCCTGAGGCAACAGCGTCCTGGGATCTGTGGGGAATCCAGGCTCTCCCGCCCTCGGCCGCCACCCGGGTGGGAAACGCAGACTGAGCTCCCCACAGGCCCAGCTTCCCCGACTCTTCCTGCCTGAGCTTCGTGGGGAATGAGACCTCGTGCCCAAGACCCCCCACGCCCCGCCTTTGCGCTCTCCTGGGAGAATGTTCGTTTAATAAGAGAACAGAGCGGCCTGGCTGGTGTGGCTCAGGGGTTAGAGCGTTGGCCTGCGCACCAAGAGGCCGCAGGTTCCACGCCCGGTCAAGGGCACGTACCTGGGCTGCAGGTTGGATCCCCGGCCCCGCCAGGGCGCAGGCTGGAGGCAGGCAATTGGTGTGTCTCTGACATCGACGTTTCTCTCGCTCCTCAGTCTCCTGCTCTCTCTAAAAATCAATGGGAGAAAAGAAAGCATCTGATGGGAATAAAAAAAAAACCAGGGCTTCCCAGAGCCCAAATTCAGGGAGAAGGGCAACCGAGTGGGACATCGAGCGGCTGTTGCTCTGGGAGTGACCAGTGTTTTGGGGAGAGCTTCTGATTTGTGGGTGGCTCCCCGGGGTCTCCTCAGTTTTGGAGATCAACACCCTCTGGGGAACTTTGCTCCTGGACATCGCGGCATCCCGCCTGGCGAGCCCCCGCCGTGTGGTGAGGGGACCAGCCCCGCATTCCAACGAGGAGGCAGGGCTCCTGCTCAGAGGGCAGGGAGCCCCCACCCCTCACCCAGCAAAACCCATCCTTGACCCTGACCTTGCCCCCCTGTGAGGCCCGGGCAGCCGGTGGTGGGGTCTGGCTCTCGTGATGGCTGCAGAGTGTCCCCTCGGCCCCGCTCGGGTCCCCCCCCAGCTGCCTGCCTGCATCCGGAGCAATCCCCACGACGCCCAGCCGGGAGGCCGTGAGCGGCTACGGAAAGCGACCGTCGCAGCCGATCCCGCCCTCAGGCCCTCCCCGCGCGACTTTCTCCAGGCGGCCATAACTCATTAAGCCGCAAGCTGGGTGGTTTAGCTCAACGGAAATGTGTTCTCACAGCTCCGGAGCCAGAAGCGGGAACCCGAGGTGTTGGCAGGGCGCGCTCCCGCCGCAGGCTGGGGGAGCCCCGCCTGCTTCCCCCGCCCGCAGCTGCCAGCAGCCCTCGGCCTGCCCCGGCTTGTATGTCTCCTCCGGGTCCCTGTGTCCTCACGTGGCCTCCTGATAAATTCACCAGTCATCGGGGCAGGGCCCCCCCCCACTCCTGATTCCATCTGCAAAGACCCTGTTTCCCTAAAAGATCTCGCTCTCAGGTTGGGGGTGGACGCGATTTGGGGGGAGGGGGGGCACTATTTGACTCAGCTTGCTCCCCAAGGGCCTGCACTGGGCTGAACTTCCTGCGTCCCCCACGTCACGCTCACCGCAACCACGGAGGCAGGTACGGTTGAAATGCACTGATAAGGAAACCGAGGCCCGAGGGCTCACGCGGCCAGGGCACGGGTCTGCGCAGCTGAAAGGCCGGAGCTGCGACTTCGTCGCACGTCAGCCGGGCTCCGGAGCTTTCTCTCGGCTGAGCCGGGGCCGGATCTCGCGGCCTGAACGCTGCGGCTAAGAGCAGGCCGGGCAGGAGCGCCTGCTGCAGACTCGCCTCCCTCAGGCACTCGGGTTTTAGAGCCCCATTTAAAACACGAGGAGCCCGGCCGGGCGTGGCCCAGCAGCTGAGCATCGACCTAGGATCCAGGCGATCGGGGTTCGATTCCCGGTCAGGGCACAGGCCCGGGTTGCGGGCTCGATCCCCAGTCGGGGGCGCGCAGGAGGCGGCCGATCAATGACTCATCATTGATGTTTCTCTCTCTCTCCCTCTCCTTTCCTCTCTCTGAAATCAATAAAGATATATTTTAAAAAATAAAATAAAATAAAACACGGGGGGGCCTGGCCGGTGTTGCTCGGTGGTCGAGCCGGTCGCGTGCACCAAGAGGTGGCTGGCCTGGTTCCTGGTCGGCGCACATGCCCATGTTGCGGGTTCGATCCCCAGTAGGGGGCGAGCAGGAGGCGGCGGATCGATGTTTCTTTCTTGTCGATGTTTCTGTCTCTCCCTCTCCCTTCCTCTCTCTGAAATCAATCAATAAAAACATTAAAAAAAAAAACCCACACACATGGACCCAACCCACTGATGTTGGGGATCCTGGGGATTAAAAGTTTTTCTAGGCAAGTCTGTAGAGACAACACAGGTTGGTGGGTGCCAGGGGCGGGGGAGACGGGGCAGAGTGACTTTGTAATAGGAACGAGGTCTCCTTTGGGGTGCTGAGGATGCTCTGGAACTAGACAGAGGTGGCAGGTGCACAGCGTCGTGAAAGGACCAAGTGCCCCAGCCCTGGGCTTGTTAACAGGGTTCGTTTCCTGTTATGTGACTTTTACCTAAAACACTGGTTTTTCGGTCTCAGTATCTTCCCTTTACCTGAAGTCTCGCCGCCAGAGCTCATCTTTGGTCTTGAGGGACCGTCCAGGTCGCTTCCTCTGCCCGAGACATTGTGTCCGGAGAGCTCGGCCCAACGCGGGGACGCTCCCGAGGCGGGGAGAGAGCTCGCAGCGTCCCCCTCGAGGACGAGGGGGGGTTGGCTCCCGGCCGCTGTCTCTTTAGAACCCGAGGGGGTAGGATGCAGGCAGGTGAGTTTTGCTTAACTGTTTTTTTTTTGGGGGGGGGGGGTAGAAGGGATGTAAGAAAAGCGAACGCAGCCGAGGATGCTGAAGTTCATCCGTTTTCCCCGGTTTCCCTGCCGACTGGTCCAGGGCGTCCCGTCCTCGCTCCATCCACTGTCCCCGAGCCCCTGGCCCTGCCCGCGGGGGGGTCGGGGGGCCGCCGGACTCTGGGCCCCGGGAGCACAGCCCCCCGCCTATTTGCCAAAAGGCCCAATGCAGCAATAGCTCAGTTTTATCGATCGTGTCGAAAGCAGTGATTCAAGAAAGCGATTTAGATTCTCCGGAGGAAGCCGGAGCACTTCCCTGCGTCTGCGTCAGCGTCCCCATCATTTCTGTTGCTGGCTGTCGGGCTGGAGACAGGCTTTCTGTAGGAGGCCGGGTGGCGACGGGTTAGGGTTTGCTCGCAGCCGGGGAAAAACTCGTAATCAACAGTTTGCCACCTAGAAATCGACAGGCAGGAGGGTTTACGGGGTGTGACCGCGGGGGGGGGTGCGGGCACCCAGGGGCGCACGCGGGCGTCCTCCCTAGTCCCTTCGGCAGATCCCCGCAGCCTCCGTCTCGGCGACAGTCACCCCGTGATTTGTGGCGGAGCAGGTGAATTTTTTCGCAGCCTTCCCCCCGTGGTTAAACTTTAATGAAAGCTTAAATCACGGCAGAATTCTCGCGGGTGCCAAGCAGATGAGCTCGTGGAAGGCGCGGCGGGGCTGGGTGGGAGGGCGGGCGGGGGCGGGGGGGGAGACAGCCCCACCCACCTGCTGTCACAGGGCCTTGGACCCCGGCCCGCAGCATCCTCTCTGCGCAGGAGCCGTGATTAATTCAGCTCCGAGTCCCCGGCGCCTGGCATGGAGCCTGGTACACAGCAGGTGCTCGGTGAATAATTGAATGAATGCTCGAGCCGGGTGAGCCGCCTACCTTTTTTTTTTATTTCAGAGAGAGGAAGGGAGAGGGAGAGAGAGAGAAAGAAACATCAATGATGAGAGTCACGGACCCGCTGCCTCCTGCGTGCCTCCTGCTGGGGATGGAGCCCGCAACCCGGCCTGCGCCCTGACCGACCGGGGATCAAACCGGGAATCTCAGCAGCCTCCCCTGGTTTGTAGGTTGACGGCCAACCACTGAGCCCCTCCGGCTGGCGTGAGCCGCCTGCCTTGAATTGTGTGCCGGGCTCAGCGGCTCCTGCAGATCACCGGTTGTCATGATATTTTCTGTCTGTGCGGGACATCTTCCGTTGGCCTCTCCAGGTCGATCAAGGACTTACCATTGGGAAACTGAGGCTCAGAGAGGCAAGGGGACTTTCCCAGTGGCACGCAGCCTGTTAGGGGTAGATCCGGGGCTCCGCTCTGAACTGTAAGAACCCCAATCTGAGCCTCTGGGCGTCACACATGGCATTTCCCTAGGACACTGAGAGATGCCCGGGGGAGGGCCCTAACCTCAAAGGGACCAATGGCTTGGAGTCTACCAGAGCCTTCTGAGATGCCTTTTTTAAAAATTTAATTTTTTTTTTTTTTTTAGGTGCTTTTAATTATCTACATTTCCCAGGAAAGGAAACTGGCTCAGAGAGGTGAAGCCGCTTCTCCGTGGTCACACAGCTTTGTGCAGAGCGGGGGTTCAGACCCAGATCCGTGGGGCTCCAGAGGCTCAGTGAGGCGGCTACAAGGGTGGTGGGGGGAAGGGGGTAGGCTAGGGTGCGGGGGCCGGGGGCCTGGGCCTTCACTGTGTCCTTCCTGCCTGCGCCTTCCCGGGCCCCTCACGGTTACGAATCCCGTTCATCTTCACGGCCCTGCGGGGCGGGTGCTGCTTTTGACTCTGTTTTACGGGCAGGGAAAGCTGCTCAGATAGAAGAGAGAGCCCCTGAGAGGGAGCCGGGAGGGGCCGGGTTAAGAGACCCTTCAGCATCGGGGGGGCCGCTTTGGACTTGGTTCCCCGGTGGGAATGGGCAGGGGGGCCCCACTCTTGCTGTACCTCGGGGACTCTCCCCGCCCCGCTCGCTCCGTGCTGGGTGATAAAGGAGCCACCGGCCCTGGTGCGCTGAGCTGCCCAACAGCTCACGTGGGGTTGAAACGCTGAAAAACGGACCCAATCAAGCTAACGGCCCCCTGGCTGCCCTGCAGTGAGCGCTTTGTGCTGAGCTGGGGGATCCCGCCGGTTAAGCCGTTAAGCTCCCCACTCTCCAGGGAGCAGCTGCGGGAGGAGGGGGTGCGGGGTGGACTGGAGAGTCCCCGAGGCTGTGGGCTCACGCCAGGCGCCTGGTGCCCTCCACGCCCGCCGTGGCCACGCCCTCGTGTTCGCGGAGACCGTGTCCTGTGTGTAGGGGGGTCTCACGTTGCCCCGTGGTGCAGGTGAGGAAACTGAGGCTCGGAAGGGAAGTGACCCACTCAAGGTCGCGCGGCTCATTGTGGGTGTTAGCTGCTGCTCCCCCCGTCCCCCTCCCAGTCCCTGTCACCGCTGAAAACGGACACAGGTCAAGCTGCCCTGGTTTCCATATGACTCAAATGCGCCAAAAATATACCCAGGGGGACCCTGCAGACCTGGCCAACCCCACGGGGCATCCTAGAATCGCCATGTGAATCCCTCATCTAAATAAAGCCGGGAGCTCTGGCCGGGTGGCTCAGTGGTTAGAGCATCGGCCCTCGGACTGAAGGATCCCTCGTTCGGTTCCGGCCAAGGGCACGTACCTGGGTGGCAGGCTCGATCCCCGGCCCTGGAGGGGGCACCTGCGGGAGGCAACCAATGGTCTCACGTCAATGTTTCTCTCTCTCTCTTCCTTCCACTGTCTCTGAAAGGCAATGGAAAAAATACCCTCGGGTGACAATTAAAAAAAATTTTAAAGCCGGGAGACGGGCACGGCTCAGCCTCTTCCCCTTACAAACCAGCCGCTCGGCTCCGTGGCGGGCGCAGGGCTGCAGACGCGACTCGGAGGCTGGACCGGGCGCCCGGAGCCCAGCGCTGAGAAAATTACCCTCAACCCCGTTCTCCTGGGTTTGAAGCTGACGGGCTCCCAGCGATGACAGGCTCGCCCAGCCTGGCCCTCCCGGTGCCGGAGCCCGTCTGGGCCTCCAGCCGGTCCGGGGCCCCAGTGCCAGCCGCCCTCGCTTGCTCTCCGGCAGGCGGCGAGCTCTGGCCGGGAGGGCCCTTAGAAGCCGTGTGCCCTGGGCCGGCCTGGGGACAGCAGCGGCTGGCCCGCTGTCTGCTGACTTCCAGGGCCCCTTTTTTCTGAGCTTTCAAAAAACAAAGGCTGCAGGGAGAAGACAGCGTGTCATTCGCAGGTGCCCGGGGAACATGCTGGCAGGTTCTGGCTCATTGAAGCTGGACGAGGCCCAGATCCTGGAGGCCGTTTTGCAGATTCACACTTGGAACAACGCTCTGGGTTTCGCAGGGTGAGTCACTCCCGGGAGACGGGAACTGTGCCGTTGGCAGATCTGCTTAGACTTTATGACAACTCCTGCCGGCCCCTCCTCGCTCCCTTTCCGCCGGTTCTCTGGGTCTGCTCAGGGCGGGCTCCGCGCGCAGCCGACGCGGAAAAGCCGTGGCGTGCGCGGGGCGCTTTGTGAGTGACCGGGCACCGCGGTGCCGGGGATGAGTCACCGCGCTCTGCAGGGCTGACCTTCTGAAGTCCTTCCAGGTACAGCCGGACCCGCACAGGACGCCGGGCCTGGCGCTGGGAACAGTCTGGACCGAGGCTGGGCCCTGCGTGTCCTTTCTGCACGGCCGGGTCTCAGACAGTCTAGCGTCTGGGTGACGACGCAGGCCTCTCCTGCCCGAGCGGCCAGGGAGCGCTGGTTTCCCCGAAGGGCTCGCCGTGTCCCCAGGAACCGTAGGGTACGTTTTTCAAATGAATCATGTCCCGAGAATTGGAGATGATAAAAAACGGGCCATTTTGACCCAAACAGTCGTATTCTGTACTGTGTGCCGGTTGCAATGGGGTGACTTGGGCGTGTCTGCCGTGAAGTGATGTCCCAGCCAAGGATCTCATAGAACAGAAAATGAGGGGGGAGGGAGAGGGGTGCCCTGGCCAGTGTGGCTCAGTGGTTAGAGGTCAGCCCTTGCCTGGAAGGGTCAAGGGTTCTATTCCGGTCAAGGTGAGTAAGCGGGTTGCCCGGTGGATCCCCGGCCCCCATCGGGACCTCACGCAGGAGGCAACCAATCAGTGCGTCCCTCTCACTCCCTCTCTCCCCCCACCTCCCTCCTTCCTTTCCACTCTTTCTGAAAATCCATGGAAAAAATATCCTCGGGTGAAGATTAACAAAAACAAATTTTTTTAGAAAAAAAAGGGAGGGGAGAGTTTTTAAAAAGTGGTCAAAAGGGAGGGTGGAAGCCGGACTGTCTGAGGGTGACCGTCGTTGGCTAAGCTCTGTTTCTTTCCCCGCCTCAGTCTCCCCATCTGTAAAACGGAGTAATAGCAACAGCCACGGAGGCTGGCCAGGGCCCGTACAGGAATTGGGTAAATGAAGGGGCCCAGGAGTCACAAAGGGCGCCTGCCACCTCTGACTGTGGTTGTCAGCTCTACGCCGGGGGTTGGAATGGGCAGGGTGAGGACATCCTGTCCTTTTATGTTCTGGAAATTTCGGGATTTTACAGCGTCAACACGTGGGTTACAAGGGTAAATATTTAACCGGGGGAAAGAAAGGAAAATTAGTAATGCTATTTGTAAAGGGTTAATGTGTGGGACGTTGGAAGGCCCCGGGACCTGCCCAGGGCATTACGGCAGTTTGGGGGCTGGGCTGGGGAGTGAGCACGCGGGCAGGGCTGTGGGCAGAGGCTGCCCTCCCGGAGAAGGTGACCGGGCCGCAGGGCATTTCTCGGGAGTGAGGTGACCTCTCTCGGGTTACCTGGCGGCCTCAGGACAGAAGTCCTTCAGCAAAGCAGGTTCCTTCCTGCCCGGTGGGTGCGATGAGCTGAGATTAAGGGCTCAGGTGACGCACAAAGGAACTGTTTCATCGGGAAAATTCCACGACAGGGCCGGGCTTGCCAGGCCTTGAATGCAGGGGCCGGGGACTCCTTCCATGTGTTCACTGCGAGCTTAGCAGGCAAGTAGCAGATTTTTATTGAGCACCTACTATGTGCTGGGCACTGTTCTGGGCACCGAGGATGTGGCCAATAGAGAAATAAATAATGCGAGAAATCCAACTGGTTGTCAGTTCTGGGAAAACCATAGTTTGTTTGTTTTAAAATATGCCTTTATTGATTTCAGAGAGAGGAAGGGAGATCGAGAGAGAGAGAGAGAAATATCAATGATGAGAGTCATGGATCGGCTGCCTCCTGCACACCCGCTGCTGTGGTTGAGCCCAAAACCTGGGCATGTGCCCTGACCAGGAATCGAACCGTGACCTCCGGGTGCGTGGGTCAATGCTCAACCAACTGGGCCACGCTGGCCGGGCTGGACCTCAGTTTTTTTCATCTATCAAGTGGGTTACGTGAGAATTAGGCAATAAATAATCAGTGAAGGGCTGTGTACTCAGCGCAGGTTAGCTGGTGTTGCACACGTCACTCAGTTATGACCCGTAAAGGCCAAGGTGCAAGGAAACCTTACAGCTGCCAGAATGCATGAAGAGCCCCCCCCAGTCTGAGCGGGGGGGGGGGGTTCCCCCAAGGCCAGCCCCTTCCCCCCGCAGGCCCCGCCCTCTTTGTTGCCATGGGTCTGTCCGGGAGGCCGGAGGGGGGGTGGAGGTCTGGATCCAGCTCTGTCACTTTCTAGCTGGGTGGCCTGGGGCAAGTTATTTTATCTCTCTGGGGGTCAATTCTGTTATCTGCAAAAAATAGCCATCACCGGCCCGGGCCTGACAGGGCCTGTATGTCCGGCTGCTGCGAGGACCGAGTGTCGCCGGGGGCTCTGGGCAGACGGTCACGGATAGGCGTTCAGACTTACTGAGCTCTTGCCGTGGGCCAGCCGCACGCTGTTCTGAGCACGTTGGGAACCGGCCCTGGAACCTCCCAAGGGGAGGTCTTGGCTCTGTCCCCTCTGCTCCTATTTAACAGATAGGGAAACTGAGGCCCCGCGAGGTAAGTCACCCGCCCCTGCAAGGCCTCTGTGTTCCCCAGCCCTTCTCTATTTCACTGAGCAGGAGTCCTCGGGTAACCCCCAGGACTCAGGAGCAGGCATTTATTGGGCACCTACTGGATGCAGGCCTGGTTCTGGCCTCCGGGGCGAGTGGAGGTGAATCGAGGGGGAGCTGGGACCCTCAGAAAGAAATGAGCGGGCCCAGCTGGCGTGGCTCAGCGGTTGCGCATCAACCTAGGATCCGGGAGATCGCGGTTCGATTCTTGGTCGGGGCACAGGCCTGGGTTGTGGCTCGATCCCCAGCAGGGGCCGAGCAGGAGGCAGCCGGTCAATGACTCTCATCACTGGTGTTTCTCTCTCCCTCTCCCTCTCCCTTCTTCTCTCTAAAGTCAATAAAAACATATTTTTTAAAAAGAAAAAGAAGTGAGCCGCCGGCCCAGAGACCCCCCCACATCCTTTGTCTCCTCTGGGATTTCTGGGTTCTGGCTTAGAGCGGGGTCAAGTGCACCCCACGACATATGCCCTCCGAAGGCCGGAACGAGGGCCGCCCGGCCTGGCAGTCACAGCTGCTCTGGAGTTTCTTTTGGGTAAATATTAAATGAAATCAAACTTCAAACTCCCCACCAGCCTGTCTATGTCCTTCTGTGACCTCAACTCCCCAGCCCAGCGAGGCCTCCCCTCTGCCGCCTCCTTCCTGATGGGAACCTTTGATATGCGGGTCCTCAGAGGGGAGGGGCCCAAGTTCAAGGGCTGGCCTCGGGTGGGGTCCAAGGCATGGGCCCAGGGGTCCCGGTGCCCAGGGAGCTGGGGCATGTCCACTGGAGGTGAGAGCTCCCAGCCGGGACCATGCCCAGCCCCTTGGTCACCCCCAACCCCTCCTCTCGGAGTCTGCTCCTGCCCACTGCAGGCCGTGGAGCCCGGGCCAGGTGCTGCTCCCCTCGGGGCCTCGGTCTCTTCACCTGGAAACACGCTGCCAACCCCGCTCCGCTCTGAGACCCCCCCGCCCCCCTTCACTGCAGGAGCCCCAGCTCGGCCGCCGGAGCTGCGGGCGGCGGGCGGGAGGGGGGAGCTCCCTTCTCTGCAATGTCACGGTCATCTCAGCACTTTTCATGTTCAAAGTGCTTCCTGGGCGCCAAGTAATTAATTCTCGCCATGCTCCTGAGCAAGGGAATAAATAAATGTCACCCGTGCGGGGTGACTAAGCCCGAGGGGAATCAGGGCTGACAGCTTTGGGCGCCAGCAGAGGGGTCGGCCGGGGACGGTCCCCCGGAGGCCAGGGCTGAAGAGGAGCCGCCTGGAGCGGGGCCAGCGCGGGTGCCGGGGGGGCTCGAGTCTTGGGGGGCTGCGGACGCTGCTTGGCTTTCTTTCCCGTGGATCAGGGGCACCCTCGGGCAGGACTGCAGTTTTCCCGTGTGCCTCCACCTTCCTGTCTGGGAAATGGGACCACCCTGGTGCCCCCTTCCCAGGCTCCCTGGGACAAGTCCAAATACCGCCTTGCTGGCCCGGCCGGCGTGGCTCAGTGGTTGAGCGTCGACCCTTGAACCAGGAGGCCCCGGTTGCCAGCTCCATCCCCAGTCGGGGGCGTGCAGGAGGCAGCCAATCGATGATGTTCCTCTCTCATCAGTGTTTCTATCTCTCTCCCTCTCCCTTCCTCTCTCTCAAAAAAAAAAAAAAATCAATAAAAATACATTTAAAAAGAGGTTGGGCCTGAGGAGCGCCTCCTGCATGGGGTGTCCCCATCCCACGTGCCCACTGGATCCCACCCCCAAAACCCTTGAGGTCTTTTCCTAGGCCTCACTGTCCCCCAGACTCCTCTCCAGGGCTCCACCCCTCCCCAGCTCACCTGCCCTGGTCCAGGGGCCCCGAATCCCCGCAGCTGTTTCGGGCACACCAAGCCCGTTCTCACAGCTGGATCACCCCCTGGCTGTTCCCTGCGCCCGGAATCTTCTTCCCCCAGGAGCGTGAGGGCTGGGTCCTGGCTCTATCCAGGTCCCTGCTCCATGTCACCTCCTCTGAGAAGCCTTCCCTGACTGCCATTGTCCTTCCCCTCAGCCCTTAGTTTGCTTCTGCTGTTGCACTGTCACTGTTGCTCCCCTGTCCGCCGCCCCCCCCCCCCGTCCGGGAGACCATGTCCTTCTTGGCCACCACTGTGCCCCAGTGTCTGGCACATAGTAGGTACTCAACAAATGTTTAGTCTGTTCACTGCTGTGTTCCCAACACCTGGGACAGCTCCTGGTACATAGTAGGTGCACAATAAATATTTGGTCGCTGTGGCCATCAGCCTCGTGCTGGGTGTATGGTGAGTGTCTCATGTGCATTTGTTTTGTTCAAGGCTGTATCCGCTTCCTAGAAAAGTAACTGGCACATAGTAGGTGTTCAATGCGTATTTGTTTCCTTTGTTATTGGGCCTCCAGTGCCCGGCGGTGTTCAGTGAATGAATGAATGGTTGAACGGATGGAGGTGTACCCTCCCCCAAAGCCCCAGAATCTTCCAGAACAGAGGTGCCTGTTATGGGGTGAGAGGCAGGGCCATGGAAGGAGCCAAGGTGGCCGGCGTGGGAGGCCCACCCGTGCCTCTCTCTGAGGAGCAGCCCCCCAGCCCGCCCGCCCGGTGCGGCCTGCCAGGCAGCACATGGCTCCAGCTCGCTCTGCCAGCTCCGAGGAGGCACCAGACCTGCCACGCTGCGAGGAGGAGGGACCGCAGATGGCTGGCCATCTGGCCACGCAGGAGGCTGGCCGGGCAGGCGCCCCTCGCCCCCGCCCCACGCTGTGCTTCCTCTTCATCTCTGCCTGGTGGGGCCAGTGGGGGCTCCAGGATGGAGAGAGGGGACCCCGTCCCCTCCCAGACTCTGGGTCTCCTCTGAGCACCCCAGTGTGTGTTGGGTCTGCATCTGGACCCAGGGTCCGGCATGGACTGGGCCGTGCAGGTATCAGGAGGAGCGTGACCAGGGTACCAAGGGCCAGGCCAGGTGGGCTCTGAGGACAGGGCTGGGACTGGCCCTGCCTCCTCCCTGCGCCCCCACCCTGCCGCCTGCCGCCTCCCACCCAGCAGGCGAGGCCGGGCAGCCACTGTAGGTCCTCCCCAGGTCATCCCAGACCAGGGGGCGCTGGGGTCGGCCCCAGGCCTCACCCCTGCTGGAGCAACAGGGAGGCCGGGGACAGAGGCCAGGGGCCCATCTGCGTGCGCACCGGCCTGGGCAGGTGTCCCCGCGCGTGTCCGCGATGCTCGGAGGAAGAAGGAAGTTTGGATCTTCCTGGATTTGGACTCTTCCATGTTTGAGTTACATGTTTTCCTGTCTGTGATTGAGTTCATGGTACAAATGACTATTTATCTACATGTGTGAGGATACACACGTGTATTTGCGTGTGCCTCCGTGTGCCATCCCGGTGGTGTTGACATAGGTGTTCTTCATGCCCCACACGTGTGCACCGCAGACTTGCGCGTGGGCCAGCGTGTGGTGCGTGTGTGCAGGGAGGGAGCCCGGGCAGGGGCAGGTGCGCCCGTCTTCTGTGTGTGTGTGTGCGTGTGCGTGTGTGTGCATACATGTGCTCACACGTGCATTCAGTGGCCACAGTGTGCCGACGAATGATAGTGAGTCTGTATGTTCATAGTGAGTGTGTGTAAATGTGTGTACGGGCTGAGAATGTGTTTCGAGGATGTGCATGTATGTGGGTGTGCAAACGGGTATGTGGAAGTCGCTTAACCTCTGGGTCCTTGTGATGGTGACGGTGGCCCCGCCTCTGCCCAGGACGGTTGTCTTGATGACTAAACAAGACAGAGCCCGGGAAGCTCTCGGAGTTGCCCCAGGCCCTGCTCCTGCCGCCCTGTCCTGAGGACTTACGGTCTCTCCCAAATCGCCGGGAGGGCCTGGGGTGGGTGCGAGCTCGGCCCAGTCATCCTCCGAGGCCACTCCCTGTTTCTCTCGGTTCTGCCCGAGGAGGGGGGTCTGCGGGGTGGGGAGCGGGGCTCTGCAGGGCATCTCCCTCCAACTGTGCGGGCCTGTGGACCAGGACAGGGTAACTCTCATTGCTTATCCACTCACCTGCTCAGGGACACGGGGTAGCTCCCAGCCAGCCCCCTTCCATAGATGTCACCTGGAGGTAAGCAGTAAACTCTGAGAGAGCCCTGCTGGGCTGGGCTGGCTGGGCTAGAGTGCGTGAGTTCTCAAAGTCAGACCCGCCTGTCCAGGGCCACCGAGTCCCCTGCAAGGAGCGCCCGCCGGCAGGGCCTGCGGAGTGGGGTCCGAATAGTGATGGAGCCAAGCTCCCCGCCGGCCCCTCCTCACCCCAGAGAAGCCTTCAGGGGGCTGCTCCTGCTGCCCCGCCCCCCCCCCCCCCCCCAGCGGGTGGACATTGAGCCCGATTCATCTGCCTTCAAAGGGCTCCTGTCTGAACCGGGCTCCCCGGGAACCCCCAGCCAAACCCTGGCCCAGGGACACACACCGGGCTCTTGTTTAGACGGAGCCGGCCCAGCTTCCAGGGCAGACGCCCGGCCGGAGCCCCGCGCACCCAGCCCCGGCGTGGCCCCCACGGCCCTGGCCTCCCCAAGGGGACACACGGTCCATTTCACTTTCTCCTCTTGGGACCTGTGCTCCTGCCCAACCAGGTCCTTTCCGCGAGGTGCCTTCCAGGCCCCAGATCTTCAACATCCTCCCGGTCAGGAGCCAGCCCCTGCCACACTCAGGGGGTGCAACACCAGAGGACAGGGGTCCTGGGGCATCTTAGGGTCTGTCCACCTTACTGTTCCTTCTCCACCTCTGGGGGTCCCCAGGCTGTCAGAGCCCCTCCCTGCCCCACCCACACCCACTGCCCCAACTACTCCCCCCCATGTCACTTCCAAATTGATGTCTCCGGTGCAGAGCTTTCTTCTGGGTGGACAGTCCACCTGTCACTTGCTGTTGCCACCTGGATGTTGCCAGTGTTCCGGTGGCTAAGCCGGGGGACCAGCCACTGTCCTGTCCAGTCCAGTCCTGGGCTGTGAGATCCTGCGGCCTCACTGTGCGCCCCCGCCTGGTGTCGTCAGTGGGTGGAGGGGGCCCAGACTCGTCTGCGGATGAGTGAATGGGTCCCGGCCTTTCATCGGCCTCCCCTTCCGTCAGACTCTCTGCGAAGAGGCGGGCGGGTGGAGGAGGGCAGCACTGGGTGGGGGGACTCACAGGAGGGTCCCAGGGAATTGCCAGGCGGAGAGGGGAAGGTGGGAGCCGGTTCCTTCTCCGGTTGCTAAAAGGAGGGGGGTGGGCATCCTGCAAATTTGCAGGCCTCCCCACAGGCCTTTTCCCCGTGAGCACAGTGGAGGAGTCCTGCCACAGAGCGGGCTCGTTAATTAAACGGACAAGCAGATGTCGCCGTTCATTAGGCCCCTCGGCGCCTGCGCGGCTCCTCTCCAGACCCCGCTGCCCCCGGCGCCCCAACTTAATTACCCGGCCCCGGGCGGCCCGCCCTGGAGGAAGAAGCCGGGAGCCTGCGGTTCCCAGAGCTCGGCGGGGTGGAGATGGCCCCGGGCCCTGTCAGCCGGGCCCGCAGCAGGACGCGAGGTGATGGAGACTTTTAATTTTCATCACGCCCGTCCATCCCAGCTCTGTTTTAAATCACTTTAACGGCGGATTAAAAATATATAAGTTGATATTAAAGGACACTCTTGGTGCCTTTATAAGTGTCTTAAATCAGGAGTGTGGCTTAATTGTACGTGGGTGGTTCATGGTTCAGGGGGGCTGGCAGGAGGGGGGGTCAGGTGAGTCTGCCTCGAGGGGTGGGGAGGGGAGGGGAAAAGCGGGAGCGTGGGAAGGAAGGTCCACAGGGCTCGGAGCTCAAAACAGGCCTCCAGTCAGCAGGTGACGACTGAGCCCTCCCCTCTGGTCCAGCCGGGGTAGCAGCAGGTAGCCCTACCTCCAAACCCTGAGCATTTTCTTCAAGAATGCAGGGCGAGGTCAAGGGCACGGCCTCCTCTCCCGGAGTCCCCACCCCCAGCCTGGGGAATTAGACCCTGGGCCAGGCCATCTGTCTGAAAACAATTAGCAATAAACGCCGGCGAGCTGGGGCTCCGGGTCACGGGGGATGGGGCGGTGGGGGTTATAAATCCAGAAGGCTCCCAGCTGAATCAGCCTTCCTGTCCGCCGGCCAAGAAAAACCCTCCAGGCCCCGCGGGAAGGGAGCTGCCCGGCGCCCTTGCGGGACGGAGACGAGCCTGCACGAAACGGCCTCAGCTGGGAGGCGGGCGGGACCATCTGGCGGAGTGCGGGCCACGTCCGTGTCTGCTGCGTATTGTGTGCGCCCCTTTCTCCAAACGCGCCAGCCTGTGCTCCAAGTGGCGGCTGGCAGCCAGCTGGGACCCTGGGTGGCTGGGTGGGGCACTTCCGAGCCCGGAGGAAGGAGGCTGGCGGGTCCGCAGGGCAGGGGCCGCTCACCCCCCCTACCCTTCACTTGGCTGGGTCCCCACCCCTCTTCCCTGCTTGGCCTGTGTAACGTTCCCCTGTTAGGGCCCTCAGCCTGCTCAGATGTCACCTCCCCTACACGGGAAGGGGAGCCCACTTTGCCAAGCTCGGCTGAGTTTATCTCCATACGGTTTGGCTCACAGAGCTGTTTTTTAATTTTGGTGATTTGAATGCATTGCTAGTGCATTAAAAAAAAAACCCAGGAGATTCTACATAAAAATCTTGGACATTCAGCTCCTTTTGAAAAATGAAAACATCTGGAGGTCTGTGTCGTCAGCGTGGCCTGAACCAGCCGGTGGGGGTGGGGAGGGGTAGCTGCCCCTTCAGCCCCCAGCGGCTTCTCTGTTCTGTGGTTCACTCATTCATTCACCCCTCAGTAGTGCTGGCACCTGTCACTGAGCCAAGGGCTTTACAGGGCCAAGCGGGGGGGAGGGGGCACGGGACAGACATGCACAGCGAGGATTCCAGGGGTAAACCTCCATAGACTTGCATGCTAACCTCCTCAGTCGGCACCCCTGAGCGTGCAAACGGAGATGCTCTTCCTTCAAGAAAATTCTAGCAAAGCCAAGGTCAGCTGTGTGCCCTGCAGGCAGGCAGTGCAGCGACACTGGGCAGATCCACTCCCAAGATAACTAACTACTGCTCATCGCTGGCAGATGTTCCTCCTAGGTGGTTTTCCGCCTCACCCCCTGCCCTGCCAGACATCCAGATGGTCCCTGTCCTTTGCGCTGGCCAGCTGCTAAGCTCCCCGTTTCCAGTAACCACACCTGGTTTTCCCTTGGAGCCCCCCCCACCCCATGACCTGACTCAGTGTACTTGTCCGTCCGGGCCCTCAGCTGGGATAATTGGGAGAGTTTAATAAAGGGGCAGTTTCAGAGGTGGAGACAGGTGTATGTGGGGGAACCAAGAAGAAAGGGTGCAGGGCTGGGCCCAGCAAGAGCAGGGAGCTGTTACCATCTTAGCCGGGAAGAGGTGGGGAGGGAGCAGCTCCTGGAACCCAGAGGGGCCTGAAGCTGCAGGAAAGGGGTGGTCAGGCCAGAGTGACCTCCAGGAGCTGGACACAGTCCCTGTAACAATCCCCCCAGCCTCTGCCTCCTCCCGCCCCCCAGTGTCCTATCTGTGCTTCCCATTGGCTGAGCCCAGCAGGAAGCATGGTGCAAGGGATCCTGGGAAATGTAGTCCACACCCTCCCCGTGCAGGGAGGGCGGGGCGGGGCCATGGCAAGATGAGCAGCAGACTTAAAATGAGGCTGCGGCAATGGAAATGGAAGTGGGAAAGGTAAGGGGACGATTAAGTTGTAAGCAGATTCTCACAAGGACCCACTGGACACTTGGCTTCCTTTGTCCCACTGCCCGCTGTCCTTGGCTTCTGGGCCACCTTTGTCCCTGAATCCCCGCTTTGGCGTCACATCACCAATTGCACCAGCCGTCTGCCTCTGACTCGGGGACTCTGGGGCCCTGGCATCGCCTCCGGGAGTGGTTTTGGCCGTGGGAAGGCCCGTCGTTTCCAGAGCTTTCTCCCAGCCGGCCAGCTCCCCCGGCCTGCCCCCCAGGGAGCCCAGAGCTCTGGCTGGTTCCCTGTGAACACAGCTGGCACGGTGTCAACAGGCCGTGCTGGGGGACTGCCTGCCAGGCGGAAGAGGGTGGAGCGAATCGGAGTGTGTTGGTGCAGAGGAGCGGCCCCCGAAGGTCCACATTCCTGTCCTCAGCTCGACGTGGCAGAAGGGACTTTGCAGATATGATTAGCGTGAGGACCTGGAGATGAGGAGACCAGCCTGGGTTATCAGGACGGGCCCGACCTGTGGCCATGAGTGTTCTTGTAAGAGGGAGACAGAGCTCTGGCTGCTGTGGCTCAGTGATTAGAGCGTCAGCCTGCATACTGAAGGGTCAAGGGTTCAATTCTCGGTCAAGGGCATGCACCTGGGTTGCAGGTTCCACCTGGGCTGTGGTCAGGGCACGTGCGGGAGGCAATCAATCAGTCTCTCTCACCTCAATGTTTCTCCCTCCCTCTCTCTCTCTCTCTCTCTTTCTCTCTTTCTCCCTCCCCCACCTCCCTTCCGCTCTCTCTGAAAGGCAATGGGGGAAAAAATATCCTCGTGAGGATTAACAAAGACAAAAAAGGGAGGCAGAGAGGCTTCACAGCAAAAGAGGAAGTAGACGTGACAATGGAAGCCAGCGGTTGGGTGGCTCAGGAAGAGGTGCTGAGACAGGAGTGGGGGCGGCCCCCAGAATAGGAAGGGCCTGGAGCCGTGATTCCCGAGAGGCTCCAGAAGGGGCGGGCCCTGCCAGCATCTCCGCTTAGCCCCGGGAGACTGATCCTGGACCTCTGGCCTCCGGCCTGCAGAGAATACACTTGTGTTGTTTGTTCGTGGTCATGTGTTACTGTAGCAACTCCAGACCAGCGCAGGTGGTCACAGGAGCTGCGACCTTCAGCCGAGGACACGGCCACTGCCCAACCTCGGCCCTGGGGGAGAGCAGGGGCATAAATCCCCAACCTCTCCCTCCTCCACCCTCTGGTCTATTCTGATGCTCCCCATTGGGTGACCCCACCAGAGGCTGGAGGGTTGGGGTCTGTGGATGCAGCGCACATGGGTCCGCCCTGCAGACGTGGAGAGAGGAAGGCGAGGCTGCGATCATTAGAGAGAATCACCGTCACTTTATGACTGAGCGTTAGGCTGAGAAAGGTCGAGTTTCTTGCTGAGGACACTCAGCTAACAAGAGGCAGAGGCAGGGTTTGAATCCAGGACCACCTGGCACCCGAGTCCCAGCTCTCCGCCAGACACCGGGAGTGGGGTGTGTCTGTGTTGGGGGCCCAGCCAAGCGAGAACACGCCTCTGTGTGTGTGCGCATGCGAGTGTACTTGCTGCTTTGACACCCACCCGCCACACCTTGTCCCCGGGCACGTGTTTCTGTGGGCGCTCCCTTTCTTCTGATCTGTTACCACCAGCAAGAGTGACGAAATGACACTTTAATTAAACAAGACCCATCTCCCACCTTCTCTGCTCGCTCTCGCAGTGCCTCTGTGGGTAGCTTGGGGTGTGATGGTGAGATGGCTGCTCCCTCCGCAGGTGGCGGGGGGCTGGTGTCGGGAAGCAGACACCCCACCCTGTGCGGGGAAGCGGGGCTCCTCCGTGGGTCCTGCGAGGCTGTGTGGGCTCCTGGAGTCCCTGGAAGCGCCTGATACAAAGTAGCAGACGGGCCGTGTACGTGCTAATGGGTCTGTCTGAAGCGGGAAGTGCCAGGCCTTGTCTATCAGTGTCATTGCGAGAATGTTTCCCTGGCTCTGCGGTTTGGGGCGATTTCCTTGAACTTGAGTGGAAGGAGGGAACAACTGCATTAGATTCCATCTCACCCTCCCAGCGTCCAGAGAGCTCTGGTTACAGCCAGCAAGAGTGAGAGAAGGGCCTGGGGTGGAGCTGGGATCAGGAGCAGCTTCAAAGCCCTGCACGTGGCCCTTGGGCCCAGTGGGGACCTTCTCTGCCTGTCACTCGGGCCACCTGCTCGGGGCTGAAGCCTGCAGCCTATCCCACAGTCCCAGCTGCTTTTCATTTGGGGCTTTAGCAGATGCTAGTCCCGCTGGTGAAAATGCTGTTCCCTGCTCTCCTGAGGAAAACTACTACTGACCCTACTCATCTCTTGGGCGTTAGGACAAGGCAGCTTGCACTGATGGCGGCTTTGTTGGGATGAAATACGGAATCATTGCACCCACTTTCCAGATGAGAAAACCTAGGCCCAGAGAGGCTGGCCTGGCCCAAGAGCATGGGGTGCTGAGTGGGGGAACCTGAGTGCTGGGCGGGGCAGTTCCCATCCCCACTGGGTCTTGCCACCTTGGAAGGTGCCTCCCACTATCCAGAGCCCCCAGGCACCGGCATCCCAAGTGCCTCGGTGACCCAGCATGCACTTGGGTGGGACACAGCCCTGGGCACCGTGACTGTCTTTCTATTTATTGCCCTGGTGACTAATGCTCGGTCTTCCCAGCAATGCTCTTGGAGGCCAGCAGATTTTTATCTTCAGAGGTGGAGATAAAAGGCACCTGGCTGTGGACAGGTAACCGCCAAGCACGTCCACCTTCTGCTGAGGCCCTGGGGCTGGGGCAACAGGATGCAGGCAGGCTGGCTCTGCGTGACTGCTGTCCCGGGGCTGGATTCCTCACCCCGTCCCCCCCCAGGCTCCCCGCAGAGAGGGGGAGGGCCGTGCGCCGACCTGCTCAGACAGGGAGGGCCAGGCTGGGCCCTCGCCCAGAGCTCTGGTCCGTCTCTCATCAGGGGAACAGCAGCTCCCTCTGTCTTCCTCACAGGCTCCAGCGTCTCTGGAACCCTCCTTCCTGGGCACAGCAAGGCAGGGGCGGGGGGGGGGGCGGGGGGGGCGGGGGGGCTCCAGGCAGCTAGAGGCAGGGCTGGGACGGGCCCTGGAAGAGAAGAGAGCAACGGAAGGACGGACGGAGGCCTCCGGTGGGGTGCCCTGCCTCCCGCACCCCCTCTCCTTCCCAAGGCCGGCCAGGTAGGCCCTGAGCCCTGGTTGGATGCCTGCTGCCTCCGGCTCCTCCTGTTTGCTCCAATTATCATTTCCCATTTCTTAGGTGAATGTTTTAGCTCAAAGGCACAGCAATTAGCCAACGACTGGGAGTTTAATGAGTCTGGACAATAGCAGGGAAGGTTTTCGAGGGGGAATCTTTAGAAAGGCCCGGTGGCTGCCGCCCTCCTTGCAGCCCCTCAGCCCCAGGGGGAGAGGCTGTGGATGGGACATGCAGACCCGGTGAGGGCACAGGGTACCGCCGTCCTGTCCACCAGCCCAGGACCGGCCACCACTCCGGGCTTCCAACAGCCGGACCTCCTGTCACGTCCTGCCCCTCTGGGTCTCTACCGAGAAATACTCTCCCGTCCACCCTTTTCTTGGCTGTGCCTCACCTGTGCCTCGCACCCAGTAGGTGCTTAATAAATGCTTACTAATTGAATGAATGGCAGAGATTGCAAACTGGTGACCCCTGGGTGAGATCCCGCATAGACATGTTGAATTGAGCCAGTGCGAATGAGCTGCTAACATGGATAGTGAGGGCGTTTTTCCTGCATCTAAACATCCAGCTGCTACAAAAGTTAGGATTTCTGGCCACACTGGGTCATGTTCCCTTGTAGCAACAATTGTTGGAGGTTGAATGTGGCTCCCCTGTCCGGACAGGGTGTGGCTGCCATGTGCCACAGTCTCTACCCCTCCCTATCACCTCCCACCCAACCGCACTAGCCCACGAGCTTCGTACTACTCAGTGCTCGTGATTTAGAAAGTCTCCCCCGGTGGCTTCACACAGCAGGGTTTCTTGCTCACGTAACAGTTCAGGGTTCAGGGTTTGGGATTTGCGGTAGAATTTAGGTGGAGGGGGGCCCTCCTTCCTTATGTCATTCACGCCTATCGTCTTGTGGTTCTACCATGTCCCTGAGCTCCAGCGCTATTGCAGTTTCCAGATGGTGCAAAACAAAGGGACCAAGGTGCCTACGGGTGGGGGGGGTGTTGGAGGGTCCGCCTGCCAGTGGCCCTCACCTGCCATTGGCAGAGCTCAGTCACATGGCCCCTGCCCACTGCAGAGGAGGCTGGGAAATGCCATCTTGCTGTTTGCCCAAAGGGGAAAAGAGCAGGTTCTGGCAGCCTCATGCATGTTCCCCAGATCTAAGGTTTGGGGCCGTCACCTTGCTTTCCGAGTGTCCACGGCTGAGGCTTTGCAGCCCAAAGCCCAGGCTCGTGCAACACAAAGCCTTTGGCTTCTGACCCTGAGCAGCTTTGCTCTCCTCCCCTCTTCCTCCCGGGCGGTGGATGCCAAGGGCGAGGCGAGAAAGGAGCCGCTGGGATCAAAAAGACACCGGTTGGTTAGGACGAGCATCCTGCCAAGTCAGCTCCTCTCCTAGGCGTTTGCCCAAGAGCAGTGGGAACACATGACCCACGTCTTCGCACACACAGCGTGCGTGGTGGCTCCATGTGTAACAGCTGAAAACGGGAAAAAGCCCGTGTCCACCCAAGGGAATCAGTCCCATTCAGCAATAAAAGGAACCTCAACATCACTATACGAAGGTGGGCAGCCTTTTTCTGCATGGGAACTACTCTTTTGATATTTTTCAGCCATGAAGAAATGTAAAAACACAGGCACTCTCATTCATCAATAGCGGGAAAGTCACTTGGGAAGACAGTTTGCAGTTTCTTAGAAAACGAAACATACTCTCACCACACGGTCCCACAATCACACCTCTTGGCGTTTGCCCAAATGAACTGAAAACCTATGTCCACACCAAAACCTGCACATGGGTATTTATAGCAGCTTTTTTCCAGGTCACCCAGAGTGGAAGCAGCCAGGATGTCCTTCGGCAGGTGATGGATAAATGCACTGTGGTCCATGCAGACAATGGAGCCTTGTTCAGCACTAGGAAGAAAGGAGCTATCACGTCAAGAAAAGACGTGGAAGACCCTTAAATGAGTATCAACAAGTGAAAGAAGCCCATCTGAAAAAACTGTATCCTGTACGGTGTCAACTATGGGACATTTTAGGAAAAGGCAAAGCTCTGGAGACAGAAAGACCAGCGGTTGCCAGGGGCTAAAGGGGAGGGAGGGAGGAATTGGGAGCACATAGGATTGTCAAAACCCACAGAAGGTACAACATCTTAAGGAACTTTAATCTAAACTGTGGGTTGTAGTTAGTAACAATGTATCAATACCGATTCATGAATTGTAACAAATGTACTACAGTGATGCAACATTTTAGCAACAGGGGAAACTATGTAGCGGAGTAGGGGGTTGGGGGGGGGTGTACGTGGAACTCTCTGTACTATCTGCTCAAATTTTTTGTAAATCTAAGGTTGTTCTTAAAAAAATTCTGTTAATTATTTTTTGAAGAACAGAAAATACAGAAAATAGAAGCCATTCTTAGCTCACAGGCCTTGGGAAAGCAGGTCTCCACCGCCCATGTCAAGGACAGGAGAGGCCAATGGAGCACAGCGTGTGACCCCGCTTCCGTTAAACTCTAGGGAAGCCGAACCTGTTCCATGTGACATAGAGCAGATTGCGGGTGGCCTGGGCGGGTGGGAGTGACCTCATGGGAAGGCACTGGGAGCTCCGGGGAATGACTGAAATGTCTGTGTTGCGTGGGGCGGCGGTTACACGCAGTCATCAGATTCTTGGAACAATGCACTAGGAGCGGCTGCGTTTTATTAAAACACCCTGGGACCCCCAGACCGCCCGCTTCCCGAGGTCTGGCTGTGTCTGTCCGTGAGAACCAGCCCTGGTGGGCTGCGTGGATGGGCTGAGATTCACTCAGCGTTCGGGGCAGGCAGGCGGAGCAGGCTGTGGCCGGTGGGGGACTTTTGAACTTGGGGATGAGTCAGGCACCACCACGGGATGCCCAGAAGAGGAAACAGCCGGGCAGAGGCTGGGAGGCAGGAAGGTCCTGGCCAGTTTGAGGAAGCAGCTGGGTGTGGCCCGAGATGAGGTCGGAAGGTCAGCGGGGCAGCTGAGGGTTTTGCCATCTTGTCCCCAGCAGAGAGAAAGGGGTCAGGTGCTGTGTGGTCACTCGTCCTTTGCATTCAGATGCACCCCTGTAGCCAGAGTCCCCCTCGTCCAAGGTGGTGACCCCAGGCCTTCGGGTCCCTCTGTCCTGAGGCTGGAGGCAGAAGTCTCTGATCCAGAGACAGGCTTGGAGGTGAGCTGGTCCAGGGAAGGAGTGTTCTGTCCCCTCCTCGGGAGGAGGGGACAGAGGGTAACTATGTGCCCACCGAGGCAGGAGTAGGTTTGGGTCAGTTTCTACAAAGATGGGCTTTTGGAAGGTGTGTTCGTCTCCTATAAGCAGCACAAATGTATCATCTTGCAGTTCTGGGCATTGTGGGAAAAAGACCAGCTTCCCTGAAGGGTTCTCTGAAGGGAATCCAAGAGCTTCGCCGCCGCCTCCCCGCACCCCCGGCCTCCTGCCCCTTCGGCAACGTGGGGAGCGCCAGCTTCAGAGCTTGGCGGCGCTGCGGAGGCTGCAGGGTCCCCGATGTGGCCATGCAGGGGCCCGGGAGGGGGGGCACCCTGCAGACACAGGGCCTTGCTGGGCATGTAGCTGTGAACCCCCCAGCCCAGCCCCATCACTTGCACTCACTCCCCTAGCTCACCCTGTCCGTTCGCCCTGCGCCCTGGGCAGGGGGCTGCGGGGACAGACCCTAAACCAGGCCGCGGGGGAATTCGGGCTGTGGGAAGTGAGAGCTCCGTAAAATGAGATGAGAAGACGGGCTGACGGAGGGGTGCGGCTGCTGCTCTAGAAAGGCCCCTGGGGACCCCTGTTGGACGTGATCTTTGACCCAGGGTGGGCTGGGGGGGGAGGGGGACTAACGGCAGGACCAGGGCCTGCAGCAGGACCCCCAGGCTGTCCCACAGCTCCTGGTTCAGCCCACCCCCCCCACAGCCCTGCTCTCCGCGGCCTCCCAGGGCGTCCAGCATCCTGGCTTCTGCTCCTATCTCTCTAGGATTCCACTTGAGTTTTTACACAAGCAGCAGCGAATTCCTTAGGAGGAAAACACTTCTCAGAATCACTCCCCCAGGGAGAGGCCGGAAGGGCAGCGTCTGGGCAGCCCCCCCCCACCTTCCTCCCCCTTCCCCCCCCCCTGCACAGACTGACGGATGGACAGATGGCGGGGTGGGGGCGCTGGGAGAGGCCGAGGGAGGCCCGTGGAGCAGAGTGGGGGCCGCACAGAACTCCGCACCCCAGCACTTTGCCATCTCGCTGGGACCCGCCTGCGGGGGATCCCCGGCAGCTGGCACCCCGACCTTCCTTCTCGTCTCCCAGGTGCCCCCCCAGCCTCTCTGGGGGGCTCTGTCACCGTCAGCTCGGGACTGGTGCCTAAACAGCGAAGGGGCCTGGGTCTCCTTTTGGGGGGATGGAAATGTTCTGGAACTAGGCAGAGACGGCAGCCACACGACCACGTGAGTGTGCTCAAACCGCTAAATTGTTCACTTAAGAACAAAACCAAACGAGTGGCTGTTCTGGAAACTACTATTGTCCCTTTTACAGAGGAGAACGCTGAGGCTCAGGCTTGATGACTTGTCCCAGGAGCTAGAGGCGGCGAGCGGGAGGGCAGGGATTTGAACCCAGGCCGGTTCTGCCTCCAAAGCCCCGCAGGTGACCCCACACCATGAGGGGCTCCCCAGATCTAGGGCGAGGCTCCGTGCCCCTCTCGGCCTCGGCCTCCGCGTGGGTGCATTGGGCGCACTGTGCGGGCCCAGGGCAGATGCTGCAGGCGACACAGCTCCCCCACTCCTCTCCCTCATGGAAGAACAGAAGGGAGCCCACCGCTTTGCAGGGCCAGCTGGGGCGCTGGGGAAGGCCGTGGTGGCTCAGAGAGGCTCAGCCACCTCCTGGCAGCTGTCCCCACGCTGGGAGAGAGGCCACAGCACTGTGTTCCTGGGCCAGGGTGTGGGCGTTTCCTGACACCCCCTTTTGTGCAAACACATCCCTGGTGACGTCCCCGTTGCCATGACGAGAGGCACCTTCTTCTGTCTAGAGTGACAGTCACCACCTCCCGGGACGGGAGCCAGTGCAGCCCAAGGGCAGGTGAATTCTGCCAGCTCGGGAAGGCCAGCTGCCCGGTGCCTTCGCTTCCCGCTCTCTGCTCCTCCCCAGGGGCTGACAGGAGGGGGGTGTCCTCTTCCAGAGTGGCACCCTGTTCCCTGAGGTGCTCCGGGAGGGGACAGGGCAGCTGACACGGGCTCGTGTGACCTTGAGCCCCAGTTTCTGTCTGAAAAGTGTAGCTCTGGCTGCCTCCCTGAGCACAGCCTGTTTTAGGGGGTTGCTGATTTGTTCAGCCAGCATTTGTTGAGCCCTGAGCAGATGCCGGGCACTGGGGTGGAAGCTGGGGACCAGAGGTGAGGTCCCTGTTCTCCTTGCCACAGAGGAATGAACACTAGAGTCCCATCTGTGAGCAGTGACCGCAGGAGGCGATTGTGGCTTCAGGCTGGGTCAGGGGGCTGGGGAAGACCTTTCTAAAGAGGCAGCCATGAGAAAACCTGGTGGACAAGCACTGTGGGCTGAGGGACAGCACACGCAAAGGCCCTGGGGCAGGAGAGGGCTATTAGTCTCCGGCTCTTGTTTCCTGCAAACCTTGTTCAAGAAGAAAAGACTGAGGCTGAATTCTGAGGGGGCGGGGAAAGGAAAACAAGCTTAGGTGACAGCAGCCCCCCCCAAATATGCCACCCCTTCCCCCTACTCGGCTCCACCTCCGTTCACTCCCTCCCTCCCCCCTTCCCATTCAAGCAGCCAGACTCTCTTATCACCAGAGCACACAGCTTCCTTTTTAGCCCCGAGGTCGTTATTTTAACACCTGCTGGGAAAACAGGCAGGCCCTGGGGGTGGGGCAGAGGGAGCCCAGGGGAGGTGCTGCTTGCAGGGCCGGCCCTCAGGGCTCAGCGAGTGGGCTGGGTGCCGGCTGGGCCTGGGTGGCCCTCATGGCTTTCTACCCACAGCGTCTGGCACTTGTGCTGGGCTGGCCGGAGGCGCGAGGCCTGGCAGGGCCCCTCTCCACCTGCAGACTCTCCTTTCCTCAGGCTTCACCTGTCCGTGTGGCCCTTGGCCTTCTGGAACTGGGCCTAAGCTGCTTTGCATGGTGGCAGCTGGGTGCCAAGATGGGGAAAAGCAGGAGCTGCCGGTTCTCTTCCAGGCTTAGTCCCAAACTGGCATGGAATCACGTCTACTGCCTCCTACGGGTCAAATACAGAGCCACCCGCTTTCAGGAGACTCCGCCTCCTGCTGGGAGGGGTTTCAGGTACCTGAGGGAGGCCATCTTTGCAGGGAACCCTCACTCCCCTCCGGCCTGGTGAGGCCTTAGAGGCTGCAGAGGACAGCAGGTCCACCTGTGAAATGCCAGCAAGATGCATGGGCTCCAAGGAGTCTTCTTTTATTTTTTAAAAAAGCAGGAAGGGGCTGTGATATCCCACCAGAGAACACCCGGTACTACACTCTACCTGGGAGGCTGAACACACAAATTAGATGTTTATGAGAATAAACAGTCATTGGAGCTCGAGCACTAGAGGGAAAACAAACACCGTCTCCAAATATTTTGCTGATTTGGCTCTGAGCTCTGCCTGCCCCTGAGTCGGCTGGTTTCTGGCTTGCAAATCCATTATGACAGCACCTGGCGCCTAGTAGGTGTTCAATAAATGTAAGCTACAGTTTCATTCATTCATTCACCCACTCATTCATTCATTCATTCATTCATTCATTCATTCAGCAAATGCTTAGAGGGCCCCGGCCAGAGGAGGCCGTCTGCACAGTGTTAAGGATCTAGCCGATGCCCCACACAGAGGGTGCCCGGGACAGGTTTCTTAGGAATGAGTGAATGGGGCATGGCCTTTGTCCCCTAAAGCTCCCGCCTGGAGAGGAGACCGACTTGTAAGTAAATCACTGGAAAAATTGCGATGAGAAAAAATGCAGAACAGTTCAAGGTATGGGTTTCACCTAAAGGGAGCAGGACTTTGGTAGAATTTCAGGTGGGGGAAGGCTCTGTGGGCAGGACCCGCCCCTGGACCCCTTTAAACAGGACCTGGTAGCCCTTGGCCGCTGCCCGCAGTCCGGGGAGGAGCGAGCGGGCGGGGAAGCCCTCACCAGGGGAAGAGCTTCGGGCTTCGGGCCGCACCCCGGCCCCCACGCCAGGCCCCGGTCAGGGACCCCTGGTTCCCAGGGCAGGAGCTGTGGGGAGGGCGGGCGTGGTGTCAGGAGGGCTTCCAGGCCTGTCTGTGGAGCAAGTTAATGACTGAGTGACTCTGGCCATTTAATCAGAGCCAGACATCACCTCCCGGACGTCTGCTCTGAGGCGCTCCGGCATCTGCCGAGGTTCTTCGGCAGCCAGGTGGGGGTGGAGGCTTTCTAGCCGCTTCTGGGCTCCAGTGGAGGGGGGCAGGGGCATCTACAGCCACAGCAGCTGGGGTCCCGAGCCGAGGCTGGATCTCAGATCTCCCCTGGCTGCCGAGGACTCTGTCTGCGCCTCTCCAATGGGGCCCCGTCCAGGCGGCCACGCAACTCGCAGGGCCTGGTGCAAAACGCATACCCAGGGTCCCTGGTTGGAAAATGACGAGAATTTCAAGACGGCAACAGTGGACGGCGAAGCCAAGGGTGGGCCCTTCCGAGTGTGGTCCCCTGTGTGACCGCACAAGTGACACACTTGGGAGGCTGGCCCTGTCCCCATCTGCCCCCCGTGGCCGGGGCACGCGGCAGGGCGCGGGAAGCCCAGATGTGCACGGACAAGTTGGCCACACAGGGGACGAGGCAGGAGAGCTTGGATTCTGGGACCTAGGGCCGCCTCTCTGGTCTACCGAGTGGGTCCCATCACCTTTGTCTCCCCTCCCTGCCCCCCAGGGGACACAGGCCTGGGCAGGAGAGCAAAGCAAACCTCAGGGGCCATAAAAATACAAAAGGGTGATTGTGTGGCTCTTCCCTTGGGCCTCAAAGCAGGTGTTGCCGAGAGAGCGAGTGGCTCCGGCTGGGAGCTGAGGTCAATGCCTCGCGTCAGGAGGTGCTGAGCAAGTGCTGTTCCCAGAACTGAGCCGCATTGTGCGGGGGGCCGGGGGGGGACACAGCCCTCACCCCGTGGGCCCCTGCGCCTCGCTGCCCCGGCCGCCCGGCAGGAAGCATCAGTTCTTCCAGCCCAGCAGTGGCCGCTTTGGCTCAGTGGTTAGGCCGTCAGCCTGGGGACTGAAGGGTCCAGGGTTCGATTCCGGCCAGGGGCACGTACCTGGGTTGCCGAGGTGTCTCTCTCACATCGCTGTTCCTCCCGCCCGCCCTCCCTCCCACTCTAGCTGGAAAGCAGTGGAAAAATGTCCTCAGGTGAGGATTTAAAAAGAACAAACTTCTATCCCAGGCCCCAGCACTCGCCACACTGTTCCCCTGATCAGCGTTTTCTCTCTCGCTCTCCCCGCAGCCTCCTAGAGGCAGACGCCCCGCCTGGCCCACTGCCGCCTGCAGAAAACACCCCGTGGCCCTGGCGCTGTGCCGCCTGCGCCCCGAGGGGTGGCCGGTTCCATTCCGAGCTGGGGCCCCGATCCCCAGTAGGGGGCGTGCAGGAGGCAGCCAGTCCGCGTTTCTCTCTCATCAATGTTTCTCTCTCTCTTCCTCTCTCTGAAATCTATATTTTTTAAAAAAAGGACAAGTCGGGGAGAACGGCCGTTGGGTGCCTAAAGGACACCGTCGCCACAGGACCTAACTGCCGGGTGACCCGCCACCTGACCACCACTGACCACTGTGGCCAGGCCAAGAGGAGGCAGGAGGCCACACCAGGCCAGGGGATGGCCGAGTCCCCCCCTCCCCCACTTGCTCACCCAGTGTCCTCAGCTCCTTCCCGCCAAAGAGGCTCCCACCAGGAAGGGACGGTCTGTCCCTAAGCCTCAGGGCACTGAGGTGGAAAGTCCCCTGACTCCCACCTTCGCCGGGTGCCAGGAGAAATGCGAGGTTCCAGATGGATTACCGGCCGCGGTCTATTAGTTCCCTTAAACCCTTTCTCAGTAATAAAGGGGAGGCTATTAACGTGGGGTGGCTGGTAATAAGCTAATTACGGTGCCAGCCGATCAGGGGCGTGGGGACAGGCCGTGTCCGTGCCCGGGTTTATCGGAGCCAGCAGTTTGGAACCATTCTGGATGTGACAGGGCCGTCACCGGCTTGCTGTGTGCCACCGAGCTGTTACTTACTTGGCAGGTTTGCCGGGGCACGATTGCCCAGGCGGACACCCCTGAACCCCTGGGCCCCGAACGCTTTCTTCTAACCCAAGCTACTGGGGAAAATGCGGACGCCCGAGGAGACCGATGGCCGAGTTTTCCTTCTCCATCCTGACTCAGTGACCTTGGCAACGAGGCCGGAGGCCAGGAATGGCTCTCTCCTCGCTGACGGACGGGCCTTTGGCTGGCCTCCCCGCAGGCTGTCGTCAGAAGGCCTCTCGGGGGCTGTGTGGGCGGGAGATTTGGGACAGAGGCTGCACAGGCCAGAGTGTGGGGGAGGGCAAGGCAAGGAAGGGTCAGGGCCATAGGTTCAAGTCCCACCCAGGTTCGTGGGCTGTGACCCTTGGCTCCCACGCGGAGAGGCACAAATGACTCGTGACAGAGCGCCCCCAACGCAGAAGCTGGATGACTCCCCAGCCCCCAGTGGGGTGGCCAGCTCATCCCGGTGTGTCCCGGCCTTTCTACCGCCTGAAAGCTCAGCTACTGGGCCAGTTCTGATTGGCGCAACTGCATCTTTTAAAAAATATATATCTTTATTGATTTCAGAGAGAAAGGGAGAGGGAGAGGGAGAGAAACATCAATGATGAGAGTCATTGATCGGCCGCCTCCTGCGCGCCCCCTGCTGGGGATTGAGCCCAAACCCAGGCATGTGCCCTGACCGGGACTCGAACCGCGATCTCCTGGATCCTAGGTCGACGCTCAACTGCTGAGCAACATGGGCCAGGCTGCAACTGTGTCTTCTGAAAAAAATCTGTGTCACTCCTGAAAAAATCACCATGACTCTGCCCGGCTTGGGCCACATCCTCTATTCGCATCATGTTAGAGACTATTTCATTTAGCTGTGAGAAAAGAAAGTTTCCCTAAGGGAACGCGGAGATGCTGCTACAGTCATGCACCCCCTAACGACGCCCCTAACGACGTCTCGACCAACAGCAGACCACGTGGCCGGTGTGGCTCAGTTGGTTGAGCGTCGTCCCCATGCACCGAGAGGTCGCCGGTTCGATTCCAGGTCAGGGCACGTGCCCAGGTTGCCACTCCGTGCCCAGTAGGGGGCGTGCAGGAGGCAGCCGACTGACGTCTCTCTCTCTCTAAAAGAACAAATGAAAACCTACTTAAACTGCTGAGGCATAAGGTGGGCAGGCGCATATGTTCAGACATGGTAGAGAGTTTTCCAAAGTGGTTGAACCATTTCACACAGTGGGAATTTGCCTGGACTTTTTGGTGTGTGTGTGTGTGTGTAATTATTTCAAAGGTCGGAGTGGCGGGATCTAAACTCACTTCTAAAAGGAAAGGGCACTGTCCTGAGAACAGGACGGCCCTGCAGCCCCAGTGTGTGCTCCATATCGGCTTCAAAGGAACCGCAGGGGTCACTCATTGGGTTTTTCCCTCGGCGCTGCCGCCAAAGCAAACTGTTGTGCAGGCACAGGCAAGCCCCGCCCCCTTCGCGCCCGGACTTGTCCCCACACTCGCCCCGCAGGCCTCCCCCTGTGCTGGGACCCAGGCTGGGGGGCGGGGGCATGAGTCCCTGCGTCCTGCCTTCGAGCCTCTCTGGCTTCCGTGTGCTCCTCTCCGTGGCACTGCCTGGCCTGACACATCGTTTCTCACCTCGAGGCCCCCCCCTCGTGCTGCTCAGGGTCTAACCGCTCTGAACCCTGACCCCGCCTGGCCACAGCCCTACGGAAACCCTTCAGTGTCTCCCTGGGGCTTAAGGGGAAGGCTGGACTCCTTGCTGGGGCGTTCTAGGATGTTCATGCTTGCCAGGCCCATCCAGCCCACCTCAGGGCCTTTGCACGTGCCGTTTCTCCAGCTGGAAGTGCCTTCTCCATGGATATCCTCGTGGCTGGCTCTCTCTCTTCATTCAAGTCTGCGTCCCATTGTCACCTCCCCGAGGAGGCCTTCCCTGGCCACCCTCTGTCACCCTCGACTTCCTTTTGCTTTCTTCAACACGAGCTGAAATTACACACAGCATGCTGTATGTACTGATTTGCTTCTTGGTCTGATGCCCCATCGTAGACCATGGTCCTGTGATGTCAGAGGGGTTGTCTCAGGTCTCCTGGTGGTAGGTTGTACGATTAAGCAGGAGAGGAGAACTGGAAGCTTTGGAGAAGGGCTTGTTTTCGAAAGAGCTGGCAGATGATATTTCTCAGGGACGTGCAGGAGGCGAGGGGCAAGTCACAGCCATCTGGGGAAAAGCGTCCTAAGCAGAGGGAACAGTCAGTGCCCAGGCCCAGAGGCATCGTGGATGTGTTTGAGGAGGCCAGTGTGTTTTCTGACTCCCTAAATCTTGCATGGAAGAGAATGGGCTGCTGTGGTTGAAGGGATTCCATTCCCGGTGTTTCGTGGCCGATCCCCTCGAGGCAGAGCTTCTGGGCAGGACACTCAGGGACACACCGCAGGAACCGCCGCCCCCGCCCCGGGCAGGAAGCCGGTTCCCACTGCTGCATGCACCCAGCCCGACGCTGGCCCCTCTCCCTACTGCGCGGACTCCTTTCGGGAATTCTAGCATCACGTATAAATTCCTGGAATCCATTCAGAATGTTTGCTGCAAGGGAGCCGGGGAGGCACCCTGCTCGGTTCAGGGGGGAGGGGGCACCGAACATGCCCAGCCAAGGCGTCCCTCCATGGCCCACCAGAAAGCTAGCCCCGTGGGAGTGCTGTGCTGGGCCCCGGGGCCAGCCCCATACATGTTTGCTGAGTGACTAAAAGGTGTCAGAGTTGGGAGTTGAACCAGGTATGTCTGACTCAAAACTGTGCATTTTTGCCTGGCTGGAGTGGCTCAGTTGGTTGAGCACAGAGTCCTGTGCACCAAAGGTTGCTGGTTCAATTCTTGGTCAGGGCACATGTCTGGGTTTTGGGTTTGATGACCGACCGATGTTTCTCTCTCTCTCTCTAAGCATGTCCTTAGGTGAGGCTTAGAGAAAGAATTTATTAAACAAAAACCTGCATTCTTTCCATTTTAACTCGCGTCTTGCTCGCTCGATGGCCCTCCCCTGGGGTGTGAGAGCCCTTACACTTTGCACACGCAGTGCTGGGCTTGCAGAGGTTCCTGAGGGTGTGGGGAGGTCCGGAGAGCCCTTCCAAGTCAGGGGACCCTGCCACACTGATGTTTTCAAAGTGACAATTATTGCTGGCTCTGTCCAGCGGAAGCCAGAGGGGACCCCGAGGGACACATGCTCAAATCTGAGACCGCAGGTGTTGCCGGCTGTGAACAGGCCTCAGGCTTCTGACCCTGCCTGGCCCAGGGACCTGAGCTCTGAGATCCCGATGGCGTAACCACTGCATGTGGGCTCTCCCACCGTGGGACATCCCATGGCCGCCGGCTGCCACCCTGGGAAGGCAGGGCTTGTGTCGACTTCCCAGGCCCAGCCGGGAGGTCAGGCCACCCAGGGGCTAATTCCTGACATTCTCTGGGAGGCTGAGAAACAGCAAATGTGGTGCAAAGATGCCAGAAAGGAGACCTCCTTGAATCTCAAGAAAAAATCCAGAAGCTCACACAGGGACGTCCAAAACCAGATGTCCAAGCTTGAAGAAAAAAAAAAAAGAACTTTCGTTATGCATCTTAAACAGTCCACAGGGATATGGTCAACACAAGTCGCCCCCCCTTCAACCCCAGCTCCGGGGCAGCCCTGAGCATCGGCTTGTCAGATGTCCCGTTACCTCCCCGAGCTCCCACTGCACCCCTGCCCCCCACTGCCCACTCCGTCCACTCTTCTCATACCTTGTTCCTTGACTACACCAGGCATGTTCCTGCCCCAGGACCTTTGCACTGGCTGTGCCCACACACTGAGCGGCTCCCTCCCTGTCATACTCTCAGCAGGGCCTTCCCTGACCTCCCGGCCCTGTCCACGCTGCTTTGCCTTTTCTCGGACCACTGACCTTCAACATTCATTTGGTTTCCTTGTGCATCTATCTCCCCCTTCAGACTGTGAGCTCCCGGAGGGCAGAGACTTTGCCCATCTGTCACTGCTGAATTCCCTGCACCTAGCACACAGTAGGCACTCCTGAACTAAAGAATACCCTTCCCGAGGCTTCCCTGTGTAGACGAGCACGTATGTGCATATTTACCCCTCCCCCCGTTTTGCACAGCAAGGGCCACACTGCACGCCTGGGTCTGCGCCTGCTTTTGTGCTGAACAATGTACTTGGAGCTCTGCCCCCGTCAGGAGGCTCTGCCTGTTCCCCTGCTTGTCCACAGCTGCCCTGGAGGGATGCCCAGGGGCCATGCCGCCTGCCCCACTGACCGCCACTCCTCCGGCTGGGCCTGGGCCACCGTGTGTCCCCCACCCTGCTCTGCTCTGTTCCCTTCTCACTGCGCCCGAGACCAGAGACTGAAGCAGCATCCCACGGGGGGGGGGGGGGGGGGGCGCGGGTGAACACCCCAGAAGCGGCTTCCAGGGAGAAAGCGGCTTGTTTATCTCCAGAGATAATCAGGCCTATCAGACCGGGTTTGACCTTGGTCCCTGCTTCCTTCTCTCTGAGTGTCATAAACAAAGGTGCAGACATCAGGGGAAGCTGGGGGTGACGATGCAGTTTCGTGCAGCTAGGGTGAGGGTGGCGGGGGGGGGGGGGCTCTGAGTGACATCTCAGTGATATTTTGCAAGACTGGGGCCTGCAGGGGCCCCTGGACTCCTCTGTGCAGGAGAGGAGCCCCGTCACCTCCCAAACCCTTTGTGTCCTGAGACCTGCGTAGCGTGGATTCATTTGTTCATCTCTCAGCACATTTTAATTGAGTGCCTACTATGTGCTGGAGACACAGAAGTGAGCCATCAGATGGGGCCTCTGCTGCATGGAGCTGACATTCTGGTGACAAAAGCCAATATGTCCAAGATAATTTTAGGTGGCGAGAAAGGGTGAAGGAAATGAATTGGGTGGCATGTTAGTAAGCGCCTTGGGGGCTCTAGATAGAGGGTCGGGGAAGGCCTCTCGAAGGAGGTGACTTTGGGCTGGGACCTGAAGTGAGAAGATTGTTGTCTCAGGCAGAGGGGACAGCAAGTGCAAAAGTCCTGGGGCAGGGATGAGTTTAAGAGTTTGCCGAGTATTTAGGAGGGAAAGGTTGCGTGTGACAGCCCTTCACCCAGTTCTAGTCTGGTCAGCGCCACTTACTGTGTGCTGCCCAATGTCCTCGGGTCACTCCCCTAACAGTCTCAGTCCCCTCACCTATGAAGTGGGTATGTTGGAAGTTTTTCCCTCGTGAAGGCTTAATGAGATGCTTGGGAAGCTCTTAGCTGACTCACATTCCTGGGGGTTCAGGGGCATCCAGAGGGGCTGTTTGGGGTGCAGTGTCCTTGACAGTTTTTCAAAGTTTCTGTTCCCATCACTGGGGCTCCCACTCAGAGCCCACTAGCAACTGGTGCACAGAGTAGGAATTGGGGTATGGGGTGCCAGTCTAGGGGTGTTGGGGGTGGGCAGAGGCTCAGCTGAGACCACCCCCTTCCAGCTCAGCCCCTCAGAGACAGGGCTTGGAGTACCCATCTGGAATCACTAACTAAATGAGTCTAGAGATTTAGGTTCTTAATCTCCCTGGGCCTCAGTTTCCCCACCTGTAATTGGGGTCAATCGCAGGACATCCTCCCCCCTCCACCCCTGAGGGTTCCTGGGGGGAGCTGGCGAGCTCTGAGGACATGGGCTGGTGTGGTGCCCTGCAGCCCAGGAGGGGATTAATAACCCAAGACAGGAGCTGGGGAGAGAGCCCGCAGATCCTCTCCGGAAAAATGCCTCCCTCCCTCCCCTTCTCCTGGCCTCAGCGTTTCCATCTGTGATGTGGTCGGTCCCGAGGGGACCCCTGGGACATTACAAAGCTGCCAGCCACCCAGCCTTCCGGACCCTCTCCTAAGCCCACAGCCTCAACCTCAGGGCAACCTGGGGGGGGGGGCGCGGGCTGGGAGAAGGAGCCCCTGAAGATATCCCGCCCCTCCCCTGAGCTGAATCTCAAGGAGATGCAAATCCCAGGAGCAGTCTCAGGTGACACCATGGGGGGGGGCTGAGGAGGCTGCCTGGTGGGGAGGGCTCCCCTCTGCTGGCACTCTCTCCCCCCTCCCCCAGTCCTCCAGTCCCCCCCAGGCTGAGCCTTCTGCAGGTCTAGCTTTTTGCTTGTGGTTTCTCACGGTCTGCCTGGCAGCTGGTGGGGACGGAGTGGGGAGGGTGGGGACACTGACCTGTGACCCCCTCCTGTTCCCAACTGCACACTGCTCCTCACCCCTCCACATACACTTCCCTTTTTCTAGATTTCATGAGCCCCAGGTGCCCCCCCCTCTACCCCCCAATGAACACCAGCAGCCTGAAGGGGCGAGAAGGGCAAATTGCTACCGGGGAACCGGGCAACCCCGGGCGCTGGCAGGAGGCGGGAGCAGGCCCAGGCCCTGCAAACTGTGAGGCCGCCTCCCACCGCAGCCATTCCCCGCTCCCCCGGGGGCTCTCAGATGTTGGCAGATGGCAGAACTGAATCTGCTGAGACGTCGCTCCAAAAAAGGAAAGTTGAACTGAAAAAAAAAAAAAAAATTCAAACTCTCCAACATCTTAGGGGAAGGCGGAGAGGAGAGAGGCTGCAGGCCTGGCGCTCCCCTCCCAGTGCCCTCTGCTATTTAAAAAGATCCCCCGTGGTCTGGGATGGGGCTGGGGGGGTGCAAATGAGGGGACACAGCCGGTGGGGCTCCTGGGGAGCTGAGGGACTGCGTGTGTCCGCGAGTGTCCACGCGTGTGCTGGTCTGGGAGCCTCCGAGCCGTCCACAGCCTTGCAGCATCCAGCCTGTGCACCGTGTCCCTGAATGTCCCCAAGTGGCCGTCCACTCAGGACACACTCTCGGTCCCCACTGTGTCAGAGCAGTGGACACACAGACCCCCACCCCCCGGGGGGGGGCAGGAACCGGACATCGCAGCGCGTGGGCCTGCGGGCCCGTGAGCGCGCGCGGGTCCCAGCGCTGATCCGTGGCTGACCTCACACCCGCGTCTGGGTCCCAGCCCGCGCTCCCCCCGCGTGGGGGCCGCTTCCCCCAGGTCCCCTGAACTTCATCTTCCATCTGCCGAGGCCCAGTGCGCACGGCCCCCGGTGCGTCCCGCGTCCGACTGTGCGCTCGGCTCCCGAGCGAGAGGGCGCTGCCCGCGCGTGGCCCTGCGCGGCTGTGTGCGCGGCCCTCCCCGCGCGTCCCCTCCGCATCCCCGGCCACTCCGGAGTTATCGCTTCATAGAGGAAACGCGCTTCCCGGGAAGCGTCCGGGGCTGGGGAGGAGGGGCGGGATGGAGAGGGGCTTCCTCCCTCCTTCCCCGCGCGGAGAGCGGCTGAAAAGAAACTCGGCGTCGCGCGCGCGGGTGTGCGTCCGGGTGGCACCGAGCGCGCGCGCGCGGGTGGGTGCGCGCGGGACCGAGGGAGGTGCCGCGGGCCCTTTAAGGAGCCCGAGGGGGCCGGGCCGGCGCCTCGGTGCGGGCGGGGAGCTGGGAGCAGGGTGGCCGAGCCACCGCCTCCTGGGCTCCCGCCCCGCCCCCTTCTCCCCCTCCCGCCGCCGCCGCCACCGCCGCCGCCACCGCCGCCGCCGCCGGGGAGCGGAGCCGCGGGCAGGCCGGGCCGCACTGGAGCCCCGCGTCCGCCCGCGCCCCGCCCGAGCCGTGCGCCCGCGCCCTGCGCCCCGAGATGCGCGCCAAGTTGCGGGCCGGGGACCCGGGGCTGGCGCCCTAGGAGGCGGCGGCGGGAGGATCGCGCCCCGGCTGGAGGCCGGGCCTGCTGCGCGCCCCTGGCCCTCGCTGCAGCGCCACTTGCCTGAGCGCCCCGGCGGCCCGAGCGCGCCCTGAGCCTCGGTGCCGCCGCCGCCACCTCCGCGAGGTGAGTTGGGGTCGAGGGTCCCCGCGGAGGGCGGGGGGTGGAGGCGCCGGGCGCGCTTCCGGGGGATGGGGGGGTGGAGAGCGAGCGGCGCACGCGGCGGAGTTGGCGGGGCCCCTGCGCTCGCGAGTTGGCGCTCTCGGGGGCTGGCCTGCTGGGGAGCGAGGCGCCCCATCGATACTGCGGCCCGCGTGCGTGGGGGCGCCGGGGAACTTAGGGGAACTCCAGCTCCCCAGCGAGGGGGCGGGAAGGAGGGAAGTGGCCCGGGGGGGGGCGCCCTGGAAATGCGGAGGTCAGCCCCCCACCTTGTGGGGCATGGCCGCCATGCGCCTGCCTCCTCCCGTAGCAGCCCCAGAGTTGGGGGTGACACTGCGCCTTGTTTTTCAGCGGGCGGTGCGGGTTTGGGGAGTCCCTGGAGATGGCACCCCCCCAGCTCCCCGGCCTGGCTGCTATGGAAGAGCGCTTAGGGGGGGTTCCTGCCAGCCGGGGAGGGGTGGCCGTGGCCGCGGGCGCTCCTGGGCATGGGACCAGAGGGCGCTGGGCGGGGGTCCCCCCCGGGAGAGGCGCCTGTTGTTCCCCCTCCCCCGCGGCCGGGGTTCCTGGTGTCTGGGCCTGCCTCCCGCGGCTGGTGACGCCTCATTGGGCCGCCTCCTGGTCCCTCCCCCGGGCTGTGCAGATACTTGGGATGCCACTAGTTTGGGAAGTTGGAATTCAGAGCTGATCCCACTTGGGCTGCACCCGGAGGCCCCAGGCCATAGCTGTGGGGGCGCATCCCCGGGGACCCGCGGGGAGCGGGGGGACCCGTGGGGCGCGCCTTCGCCATCCCAGGCGCTGGCAGGAAAAACCGGGGGGAGGAGGAAGGGCAGGCGGGCGAGCGGGACACGCTGTACCCGGGCGCCGCGGCCGCCGGGGCCCATTAGCGCGGGGCGCCGGGGCTCTGGTTACATTGTAGCCGCGTCTTCGGGGGAGCGAGCGGCGCCCGCGCCCGCGCCCGCCGCGCGCGCCCGCTCCCCGTGCGTCGGGTGCCGGCAGCGAAGGCGGGTCCGGGCCGTCGGCTCTGCCTCCTCCCTTCCTCCCCCTCCTCCCCCCTGTTGGTGAGAACTGGTTTTATTATGATTATGATTTTTTTTTTTTTCGTGTGCGGATTTGGAGGAAGGATGTGTGAGGGAGGGAGGGAGAGGGGAGAGAAGGTCCTCGTGGGCTGGATGAGGGAGTTCTGGGCAGGATGGGCTATGTTATCGGTGGCCTTGACTTTGCCCTTTTAAAACCAAGATCTGGGTCTGGCGACAGCTTTGAACTGAGGGGCTCTCTGGGCCCGGAGGGAGGTGGAAGGGGGTCCACAGGCCTTGTCTTGCCGGTCGTTGTGGGTGGCCCTTTTTTTTTTTCTTTCCGATTTAGGGGGGCGGGGGGAGAGCAATGGGGAAAGGAAGAGGTGTGAACCGGGATGGCCAGCTGTTCCTAGCCAACTCTGCAGCTCAGCTCCCTAGGTTCAGTTTCGCTTTGGCCACTTTCCTGGCTGTGTGACCCTGGACAAACTACTTAACCTCTCTGCGCTTCAGGTTTCTCATCTGCAGAGTGGGATAATCATAATAGTACCGAGGTCACAGGGTGGTTGTGAGAACCCAGGGTGACAGTACAGGGACGGTATTTGTACGTGTCACTGTGACCACTGTTGTCATTTCCCCCGGTTCTAAAACTTGGCCTTTAATCCAGCCAGGAAGTCCCGTGAGGTTGTGCCTGGGGAGGGGGGGACTTGGCGAGGGGAGGGCGGCTTTCTTTCCATCCCTTTGGCTGTTACCCTTGAGAATGGAGACGGGCCGGTGGTGCCCTCTCTCCATTGAACAGATACCCAGACTGAGTCCGCTGTGTGAGCGCTTGGTGGGGGAGGGGGGCCTGGAGCCAGCTGTGCGGGAGCCAGCTGTGCATGGTGAACCGGTGGCGGGGCTGCGAGGGGCATCTGGGGCGCTGTTTGGCTTCCCCACGCCTGCTGCCTCGTCCCTGCTTGGAAATTTACCGCGGCTGCCGGTGCCCAGGGAGTCTGTGGTGCCCAGACGTGGGGGCGGGAGCGAGTGGGCCGCAGCCCTGGCCTCTTCCCACTGAGCTATTTACGCTTGCTGGGGATCAATACTATTGACGAATCCATGTAGATGGTAATGTGGCTGTCAGGTCCCGGTGAGGGATGGAGACCCCTCCTGGGGCTGTGCGCACCCCCCTCCCTCGACCAGGGTTTGACTACGTGGGAAGGATTTATTTGGCATAATCTGCTCTTTTCCCCCAATTAATAACACTCATACCACCTCCGAAAGATTTCTGAGAGGTCTGCAAACATGAATTCAGCTGCATAAGAGCCCAAGCTGGGGAGGCTCGATTGTTCTCTGGGCATGGGCCGGGGGGTGGCTGCTGGCACGCACCCGCTGGCTGGCTGGCTGGCTGGCTGGCTGGCGCGTGGGAAAGCGGCCCCAGGAGTCCCGGCCCCCAGCGTCTTGCCATTCAGGCTGGGTGTGGAGGCTGCCAGGCCTGGTTCCCCCCTGACTGTGAGGTGGGGATGTGCCTTGTTCTCTGTTCCCACCCCCACCGGAGCCCTGTGGGTGGAGAAGTTGGTGGTTGGATCAGATTTTGGGGGAGAGGGTTGCACCTACACCTAACCCTACCAGAAGCAGAGGAGCTGGGCTCTCCCCCTTCCTTCTGACAGCTCCCCCAAATGAGAATCCCACATCCAGTGCTGCTCTGACAATAGAAGGTTGAGAGCATGTGTGTGCATGTGTGTGCACGTGTGTGTGCTTGTGTGTGTTCCCTCCTCTGTTTCCCCTTCATCTCTCAGAGCCAGCAGCAGCCTCCCTGGGTAACACCTCGGAGACTGGGCTCCTGAGAGAACAGCTTGCAGGAGCTGGTGGTTCCTGCTCCAGGCGCCAGGGGAGGGAGGGCTAGGCCAGGAGTGTCATCTTAAAAGGCCTTGTCTCTTCCTATAGGTGGGCACGGGAGGGTCCCCAGGGAAGTGATGCTTAGGAAAAGGCCAGCTGGCATCCTTTGAAGATCCTGACGGTGGGGAATGGGCTTTATAGCCTGCCAAGTGAACTTTTAGTCTAGGAGCTGGAAAATATTGAATATATGATACGTGACATATATCTACATGTATCTATGTATATACATATCTATGTAAAGTGCAGTAACAACAACAGCCAACGCATATCGAACACTTACTATGTGCCAGGTTCTATGCTCAACGGGAATCCACTTGTTTATTTTTTGTTACCCCCCTGTGAGGTTACTGCCCATCCTATGGATGGTGAAATTGAGTCACAGAAAGGTTACGTGACTTGCCCAAGGTCACAGTTTGGAAGTGGTAAACCTGGGGTTATTCAAGGTCATGTTGGTACAGCAAGAATTTGCTGCAGAGCTGCTCAGTGGGGAAGAAATTCTGTGTCTTATTTGAGCACCTAAAGGTCTGTGCCCTCCCCGGGGGAGGGGTAGGGGCAGGAGACTGAGAACCTGTCCCCAGCAGGATTTGGGGAGGGGGCCAGCGCCGGCGGCAAGCCTGGCATTTCTTTGAAGTGTCATTTTATCTTAAACATTCATGCACATTTGGCATTCCTCTTGGCGACAGGGCTGTGTTTATCTGGAAATGAAAACGTGGCTTTGAATTATTTAGCGTGGCGCAAAAGCGGGCTCCAGGAAGCTGCACCGGATGAGCACCTGCACGCTGCCCACGGCCCTGGGGAGCTGAAGCTGGAGGCCTAGAGCCATCCTGGCCATTTCCATTTCACATGGGAGGGCTCGGGTCGGGGGGCCTCAGGCTGGCCCTGGAGGAAGGGTCTTTTGGTTCATAGTTAAGTAAAGAGTCATTGGAAACAAACAGTAGAGCACAGTCTGGGAGTGTTCAGTTGGCGATTCTCAGGAGGGCAGATGGTGGACGGAGTCATGGAAGTTCCTGTGAGTTCAGGTCCCGGCTCAGCCATGTTCAAGCAGTATGCACAGGGGCTGTCCCAGCTTCTCCTGGGTGCCCTGGTCTATAAAATGGGCCTGTTGCCCACTGCCAGTGGGGTCGTGGGGAGGACCAAGGGGAAGAAAAGCGTGAGCGTTGGGTTTGATGTTCGGCTGTTTGACTTTGGGCAAGTTGCTTCTCTGAGCCTCAGGTTGCTCATCCGTAAAATGAGACCGGTGCCAGTGGTACTTCTGAGCTTTTGTTGTCAGGGCCCGAAATCGTGACTTATGTCGCTGGAGCTGCTGTTTTGGGCCACCCCTTAGAATTTGTTCAACCCAGGACCTCTCCCACCAGCTGACGGGACACGACCCATTCCTCCTTCTGAAGGGCAGCTGGGAAGGATCCTCTCGAGCCATCTCTTACCTGAGCCCCAGACCTGGGCTTGTTGCCCTCCGGAGACAGCAGGCTCCTCTCCTGATGGGCTGGTCGGTGATTTGTGGATGGGCCCAGCTCCCTTCCGATGCCTTTTCCATTTGGGACCTTGGAGGCCTGGGGTAGACTGGAGAGTGGGGGACCGTCTGGTGGGGAAGATGGGGTGGGGCCTCCTGAGGGCGGGCCGAGCTCCCCTCCGCTGGGGGAGATTCTAGAAAGACCTTCTTTGAAGTCAGACTTGGGTTCAAATCCTGCTTTGATCAATCCATTACTTGTGTGAAGCCTCTCACATTCCTTATCCTTAAGTGGGTGGGTGTGAGGAGGGAAACGGTGCCCACCTCAGAGGCCAGCCTGGAGCAGCGCCATCCAATCTGTGCCCCTCGGTTGAGGAGAATGTCCCAGATCTGTGCTGTCCCCACCGGAGCCACCAAGCTCATGTGGCTGCTGAGCACTTGCAGTGTGGCTGGTGTGACTGAACTGGTAATTCTATTTCATTTTAATTAACTTACATTTAAGTAGACATGTGTGGCCGTGGCTAATGGCCGCCTAATGGCCGGCACAGGGCGGGACGGCAGAGTGAGACTCCGTCCGTCGGAGCCGGGCCTGGCTCTTAGCATCTGATGTGTCTCTTTCTCGAGTGTTTTCCTCTGCCTGGGGCTCTCCCCGGGGCTGCCCCCGCTCCCGATCTCCCCCTCCTCGCTCCCAGCGGCTTCCAGGACAACTCCGTCCCGCAGACCTTCCCGTGGTGGGAGGACGTTGTGGATCCGCCCTGTCCAGGCCGGTCACCGAGCCGCACGTGGCATCACGGCCGCCCGTGGCAGCGAGCTCTCGGAGTGAGGCTAGAGCTGCCGGGCAATGGAGTCTTATTTTCCTTAATTTTAATAAATTTGCATAACCTCCGTGGCCTCCGTGGCCTCCGTGGGCAGCGTGGCTTCAGCGCTTCGCCTTCTCTGTTCAGGCCCCTGGCTGAGCATCTCTTCTTGGCCCTGCAGGCCACTGTCCCTGAGACCCGGGGCTCTGTGCCCTGCGTCCCCACTTTTGGTGGCTGTCATTTCTTGAGCACAGGAGGCGACGCGAGGCCTGCGCGGAGCGGACACCTCTGCTCCCGGGGGCTGAGCTCAGGCGCGTGGGCAGGGCCTGGCCGGGAGGGACCCTCGGGCCTGTTAAAAAATCTACCCAGCGCACAGAGGTGTCGAGGGCCGTCTGGTGCCCGTCCTGCCCTCCCGTCCCGTCCCCGGGGCAGACGGCACCGGCTCAGTCCCCCTCCGGCGCCCGCCCCGTTGCACTGCGGCCCCGGCCCGGGGGCTGCCCGGTCAGGTCGGCGAGCCCGGCGCGGGTCAGCCCAGCGCCTTCCTGTTTTCAAAGGGCGTGCAGGCCAAGAATGGTGTTTACGGCGTCTCATGGTTGAAAAAATAAAAAAGACGGCGGCTATTTTGTGACGTGTGAAGTTACGTGAAATTCAGATGTCACTGTCGGCAGATGAAGCTCCGCTGGGACGCAGCCCCGCCCGTTGGTTCCTGGCTGTGTGCGGCCGGCAGTGTGACAGAGGGCGCCAGGCGCGCGCCTCCGTCGTCATTCTGTGGCCCTTTAGGGAAAGCGCTCGCCCAGCCCTGGCAGGGAGCGGCCTCACGCTTTCTTTTATTTTTAACTTTTGCCTTTTTTTAAAAAAAATTTCACTTTGCAATGACAGTTGACATTCAGTATTATTTTATATTAGTGTCAGGTGTTCAGCATAGTTGTTAGATATTTATGCCACTTACGAAGCGATCCCCTCAGTAAGTCCAGTGCCCGCCCGGCACCATGCACAGTTATTACATTATTGACGGTGTCCCCTGTGCTGTACCTTACCTCCCCGTGACTGTTTTGTAACTTCTCAGTCCCTTCACCTTTTCACTCAGCTGCCCAACCCCCTCCCATATGTCAGCCACCAGTCTGCTCCCTGCACCTGTGAATCTGTTTCTGTTTTATTAGCTCATTTATTTTGTTCTTTGAATTCCACACATAAATGAAATCACATGGTTATTTGCCTTTCTCTGCCTGACTTATTTTACTCAGCACAATACTCTCTAGGTCCATCCAGGCTGGTAAGATTTCATTCTTTTTTATGGCTGAGTAATATTCCGTAGCTCAGCCTAACCTTCCAGGGTTTTCACTGTGGAAGAAACGGGGCCCAGAGAGGATTGTGGGTTTGAGGGTCACACTGAGGGCCCTAAGCCCCTCCTCCTGGCTGGCTCGCTGTTCTTGCTGAGTTGTGCTTGTGCTCATGGTTGTAATTTGCTGCTGTGGAATGCAGCTGGGAGAGGGGAGCAGTAGGCAGTAGGGCTGACTTTTGCCATGATTTTGGCCTCATATGATGCCTGAGGCCAGAATCCTTTCTGTACCGGGACACATGCACCTTCTGTACCGTGCTCCACAGTTTCTGTAAATTTTGCAAAGTTACTTATAACCCATCTTGTTTCCCTCTTTGCTTTGGCTGGTAGGAAACTCAGAGTCAAATATGCAGCCTGCCTTCAGCAGTGTGGTCTGGTCTGTGCCTTGGTTTTATGTAGTTGGTCCTGATTCCAGATGACTTTGTCCCCGATTTTCCCCTTTGTTCTCTGATTTTATCTTATCACTTGCATTCCTGACAGTCTCTTAGCTCCCAAGGAGCGGACTGGAGTGGGGCAGACTGGAGCGGGCAGGAGTCAAGAAAACACTTTGCAAAGTGTTTCCATGCTTGTTCCCCCACTGAGTGTCTGTGGAGTGGTGGGTGGGTGACTCCTGACAGAAGATTCCAGGAGGAAACCTCTTTACCAAGGTCAGAGTCTGGGCAAGAACTGGGATCTGTGGACGTCCATCAGACTCGGGATGTGTCGTGGACGGTGAAAGGTGTCCCTGTTGGAGACCTGTGTCCCTTGAGAACCACTGGGCCCGAGGGAGGGCCCTGGTGTGGGGCAGGTGGTGAGCTCACCGGGGATGGAGTGTCACATATCTGGGGCCTGGGGTTCAGGGATCTTGGCTTGTTGCCTTGTCGGTCTTGCAGGTGTGTCCACACTGAGCAACAGCTCGATGCTGTGCTGATGCTTTCCGGGATGTTGAGCCAGGAAGGAAGTGGGGGAGAAAGCAAGCGGACGGGAAGGGGGGTGTGTCTGTGAGCCCCCCTGGGGTTCTGTCATCCCTGGGCCCTGCCTCCTGCCTCTGGGGGTCGGCTTGGTTTCTGGTGACCCATGTATGTGTTTCAGGGCTTGTGAACGAGTCTGAGGTCCCGTGTCTGTATCTTGCAGGCTGTGTAGTGCAACCTAGGACAAGTCCTGGAGCTTCTGCAGGGCTCCTCAGTTTACCCAGCAGTGAAATGGGAGGAAGAATGACACGACCTCATAGCTCAGGGGACTGAGGGGCCGCTTGAGGTGGGAGACGGCTGTGTCCTGACCCCTGTCCACGGCTCACAAATCCACAGGGCCAGGTAGGCAGATCTGGCAGGCCTGTCCCAAGTGGGACCCACAGTCCCCCCTCACCCCAGACCCTCCTCCTGGAGTGTGTGGCATAGGCCACAGATGTGGGGGTCGCTCTCGCCCGCCCTCCTGCCCGCAGCCTACATAGCCTCCTCCCTGGTGTCCCAGAGTCTGTCCTGCCCCTGTGGCCATTCTCCGCATGCAGCTGCCAGGGGAGGCCACAGCTGGCAAGTGACCTGACCTTACTCAAGGCCCCACAGGGCGTCTCCCCACTTCTTGCACAAAATACAGACCCTTTTCACCACCTTGGGGGTGTCTGCCAGGTCCCAGCCCACCTCCCCTCCCGTCTCCCCCTGGCCAAGCTGCCCCGCGGTCACTGTGTGCAGGCAGGTCTGGGGGTTGGAGAGGGGATTTTTCTTTGTGGCCCAGGGGGACCTCTCTGAGAGATGTTGTTAGTTGGAAGTCCTAGAGGCCAGGCCCCAAGGTGCCCATGGGGAAGGATGCCCTGGAGGCCCCTGCTTGTCCCCATGTGTCCTCATTCTGAACTCTGGGCCGCTGCAGACCCTCTGGGAGCATTGCCTGGTGCCAGAGTGGTGTCTCTGTGGCCATGGCAACCGCCTGGCACCGAGGCCTGCTTGTTAGCCTAACGAGGCCAGCCTGCTGGGCTGAGGGGGAGCCAGGGACACACTGCCCCCCACCCCAGGTCTCCGCTGGGCGTCTCCATCAGGCCCTGGGGCCAGAAGTGGAGCTGGGGGAGCAGGAGCGGGTGTGGGGGAGCCCATAGCAGCAGGAGCCACATGGAGTGTTCCATGACCTTGGCTTTGACCTGGGGCTCTGGGTGAGGGGCACGGAGTGAAGACAGGGACTGCAAACTGTGAAGGGCGGTGCCGGAGGAGAAACACGCAAAAGGAACACCTGGAGCAGAGAGAGGCCGCCGGGAGGCTTCGAGCGGGGAGAGGGTGTGTGGGGTAGGGGTGTTTGTGTTCATTTTCCCTGACCTCTTAGTTCCTGCAAATCCAGTGTGGGCGCCTGGCCCCAAGGAAAAAAATGTCCCCAGTCTGTCCCCCACCCGTGACCAGCCAGCGATGATTCTCTAGGACCAGGTGTCTCTTGCCACGGCCCTGTCCCCAGGGGACCCGTGTTCCAGATTCTCGGAGCTGCTTCCTTCCCGGCTTCGCCCAAAATGGTCCTGGCCTCGCCCGAAGGCCCTGGGCTCCCGTCCAGAAACCTGAAGCTTGCAATTAAAAGAAACTCGATCCTCAGGTGAGGAGAGCTGCTGCCCGAGGGAGGAGTGGACGCCAGGCCCCAGGGACCGCGGCTCCCGCAGGGCTCGGTCCCGGAGCCAGCGGGGCCGCTGCGGGTGAGGGAGAGGGTGGCACGCACCTCCCAGCCTCGGTCCAGGGCCAGGTGGGTGACTTTTATTTAAAAAAAGCCCTGCAGGTGACCTTTGGGTCACCCAGGCCCCCTCCCCAGAGGCAGCCACTTCTCAGCTGGACGTGTGGCCTTCTCAACCACGTTTCCGGGCTCCCACGTGCGTGGCCTGGGGCCCTGTCTCGCCTCCAGGCTGGAAAACCGCAGGTGGCCATGGGTTCCCGCTGACATTTGGGTCAGATGATTCTGTTTGGGAGTCTGTTCTGTCATCGTAGGACGTTTATTTAGCAGCATCCCTGGTCTTTACGCCAGTGGTTCCCCCTTCCTGCATTGTGACAACCAGAAATGGCTCCAGATGTTGTCCTCTGAGGCGGACAGTCACTGCCCCATCCAGGCCCCTTGTGATATGTGAAGGGACCTCAGAGCTTACGGTCTGGAGGGCAGAGAGGCCCCCAAAAGCCTTTTCTTCAGAGTCCATGCCCAGCATATAGACTCCATTCTCTCGGATGCTTTTGTTAAGTACCTACTCTGTGCCCGGAGCTGTCCCTGGTGCTGCGACAGGGCTGGGAACAAGGCAGGCACCTGGCCCCACCTTCCCAGCCACATTGGGTCACCGTGGTGACTTAAGGCCCGTTCCTGCCTCTGTCTTCCCTTCTGTGAAATGGAACCAGGGTTGCAGGTGATCCGTGAGGAGCTCTGTCACCCTGGGCTGGCTGTTTCCTGGCCTCAGTTTCCCCATGTGGTAGCACTTGCCTCCTGGGTGGCTGTGGGGATTCAGGGAGTCACTTTGCCCTGGGCATGTGGCTCGCAGTAGGTGCTTTGTGACTGCAAGCAGACTGGAGGAATCTGCCCTTGGGGCCACCAAAGTGGGTGGAGCCCGGGGTGTGTGTGTGGGTGGGACGTGGGTGGGCATCCTCTCTACATCTGTCCGGACGGAGCTCAGCTGCCCTCCTCCCGAGGCCCCAGAGGAGCCAGCTCAGTGGAGATCCCTAAGGCGATTAAGTGGGTTCATTTGATCCTGAACGTGAACTTGAGCAGGCGGCTTATCTCCTGGAGATGGAAGCCGGGCGGGCAGCGAGCCACCTGGCCCCGGCGGGGAGTGCGGGGTTTTATAGCCTCACCCCCCGCCCACCTGGGGCCTGCGCTGGGGGCTTCGGTCCACTCTCCTCCCGCCCCCGCCCCCCCCCCCCCCCCACTGCTGGGGCTGCCTGGGGGCTGCGTGCTTTCTGCTCGCATCTAACAGCGGCCGGCACACGGCCCGTTGATTCATTTGATCTTCTCAATCTCGGGAGCTAGCAACCGTCATCACTTTCCTCAGGTCCCAGGCGAGCAGCTAAGGCTCAGAGAGGTCAGCCAGCTTGCCCGGTGCCACACAGCGTCCCGACAATATTTACATACTCACCCTTGAAAAATCCCCTTTACTTTTTGCCGCTGAAATTCCTCCTTAATGCCGTTTTGACTGTGCACGGAAATAACAACACAAACCAGTGTGATGCCCCTACGTGCGGTGCAGAGGGAAGTGAGAGGAAGGCGGGGCCGCCTGGCTCCCACGCAGGATGAGTAAGTGTAGCCTCGAGAGAAGTGAGAGCAGGATCCTCTCGGTACTGAAAATACGTGAAAGTGACGCTAAAAAAAAAAGGTAGTGTTTTGGATCGGTGCTGGCAGGTTTTTTTTTAAAGGGCCAGGTCATTTGAAAGTTGTGTGGGGAGGGTGACTTTGGTGGCGTGAGCCTGTCTCATGGGACAACCCCAAAACATTCCTGCATGTTCTGGGGTGGGGACGCGGCTGTGGAGACCCCTTCTGCCCCGACAACACAAACAGTAACTAACTATGTTGCTCTGTGGAACGGGACCAGGAAGGCCGGACCCTCTCTGTTTTCATATCAATTATGAGACGAAGACGGTAACGGCACCAGGCACTGTGATGAACCCCCCAGCCCCCCACTGTCTGGTGAGGACATCTGCCTGCAGCAGCTTCGCCCTGGCCCCTGAATCCACTCTTGGGCAGGGTTCCTAGGCATCCCCGAGTTGCTTGTCCTTGCTGTCACCAGCATGGGGTGACCTGTCATCCTTCCTGGCTGTCACAGCCTCTCATTTCCCCAGGGTCGAGGGTCACTTGGAGAGCCTGAGAGTAGCAGGTGTCCAGGTGGGACCTCCCTGCTGAGAGTATCCCCTTCAGTGCCCTTGTTTACAGACGGGGAGGCCGCGGCCCAGAGAGGGCGAGGGGTTGGCCTGGGGTCACACAGCACAGCAGGGCCTGGACTCGGGAGGCCTGATGTTTGAGCCCGATAGCTGGCTCTTCCCACCAGCCAGATTCCACGCCATCAGTTATTGAGGTCATCTGTTGTATAACTTAACCATTTTTGACTCTTTGAAGTCTCGGTGTATTTATATATTTTGCTGTGTTGCATTTCTGTATTGTCTGTCTGTGCAGCAGAATCCTATCCAGCCATGAAAAGGAAACCAAGTGTTGATACCTGTTCTGTGCGGCTGAACCTCGAAAACATGACGCTGAGTGAGAGGAGCCAGGCACGCAAGGCCACACACTGTGATTCTGTTTGAATGAGATCTTCAGAACAGGCATAGCCACAGGCAGAAAGTGATTGGTGGTGGCCAGGGGCTGGGGGGGCTGCAGAGACCGCTCAGTGGGGAAGGGGTTCCCTTTTCTTGGGGGAGCTGGAAATGCTTTGGAACTAGACAGAGGGAGTGGTTGCACAAGCCTTGTAAATGTGCTAAATGCCCCTGACCTGTTCACTTTTTAACGGTTAATTTTATGTGAATTTCACCGCAATAAAAAACAGTTTGGGAACTGGAAAAGATGTGCATTTATTGAGCTCTCGCTGCATGCTCGGCACTCCGTGTGGATTTCCTTGCTGAGTTTCTAAGTCACCCTGGGAGATGAGAGGCCCCGTTTCACAGGTGAGGAACCGGCTCAGAGATTCCGGGGTCAGACAGCCAGAAAGCTGTGGACCGTCCCGGGTCTCAGGCCACACCCTGAGCTCACCATGCTGTGCTTGGTGGCCTCCCCGGTTGCTGGTGGGGAGTCAGCTGTCACTCCGAGGCCAGGAGAAGGACAGTGTTGGTGGTCACTTTTCGCAACAGGTCTGGTGGCTGGTTGTCATGAAGAGCAGTGCCCAGACACACACAGCCCTCCACTCGGATCCTCCAAGGACAGGGCACCGATTCCCCCCCCCACAGCCCTCCACCCAGACCCTTCAAGAACAAGGCACGGGACTCCCCGTGAGGCTCACTTGGCTCTCAGCCCCTCGTGTCTGCACCAAATCCCTCCACACACGCCCCGGACACCTGCAGCCCCTCGCATCCCCTGTGTGAAGTGAGAGACGCCAGTGGGCCCCTCCCTCGCTGTCCCCACTACACAGGTGGGAAAACCAAGGCCCGAGGCAGCTAGTGGTGGGCAGCCTCCAGCAGGCTCCCTGAGGCTCCACAGGAACACGGGCTCTGCTCAGCAGGTGCTCAGAGGCCCGGGGGTGGGGGGGGTGGGGGGGGTGCTCTTCTGCCGTCTGCCTGGCAGCCACAAACACCGCCGAGGGCCCCTGCTCGCCGAGGGCCCCGCGCAGCTGGAGCTGACAGCCCCGAGGGGCACTGGGCTGTGAGTCTGGATATGATCCATGACTTAGGCTGGTTCCTGGGCCCCAGGCCTAGTGGGGGTTCTGTGCCCCTCGCCCCCCACCCCCACCCTGGCCACAGAAGCAGGAACTTTCCAACACAGAGCTGGGCGGGCTGCTGACTGTGAATCAGCGAGGTTCACTCTGGGGAGCTCGCGGGGCCCCGGCGCTGTTTTCGGTTTCCGAGGACTTTCTCGCTCTGACTCAGCGCCGTCCCTGGCCTCCTGGCCTCAGTGACCCCGCTTCTGAGCACCTGCTGAGCCGAGCCTGTGTTCCTGTGGAGCCTCAGGGAGCCTGCTAGAGGCTGCCCACCACTAGGGCCTTGGTTTTCCCACCTGTGTAGTGGGGGCAGCGAGGGAGGGGCCCACTGGCGTCTCTCACTTCACACAGGGGGTGCGAGGGGCTGCAGGTGCCCGGGGTGTGTGTGGAGGGATTTGGTGCAGACGAGGGGCTGAAAGCTGGGTGAGCCTCACGGGGAGTCCCGTGCCCTGTCCTTGGAGGATCCGAGTGGAGGACTGTATGTGACTGGGCACTTCTCTTCATGACAACCAGCCACCAGGCCTGGGTGCGAAAGGTGACCACCAGCACTGTCTTTCTCCTGGCCTCGGAGTGACAGCTGACTCCCCACCAGCACCTGAGTCTCCCATCAAGTCCTGCTGCAGAGGTCGGGTGGGGGCCTGTGCTCAGTGCAGTCTCATCCTGGCCTGGCTCGGGGCCTGGAGTCTGGGTGTCCCAGGTGCTGGGGTCCCAGATGAGTGGGGAGCACTATAGGGGCCTATAGGCCTACAAGGAGGCCTATAGGGGCCCATAGAAAGGGAAAGGGGGTGCTAGAGGCTGCATGGAGGGCCCTGCTCTCTGTCAGGGCCAGGTCAGCAGGAACTGTCCTCCCGCCTGGGTTGCCAGACTAGCTGGACTGTCCCCTGGGCCCGGGTGACAAATCTCCTTCACTATCTCTTGACCTAGACAATTAATTGCTTCTGGCGATCGATGGCACCTTTGCTCTCCCAGGCAGCGCTCAGCCTGCCCTGCGGCCACTAATGGCCAGACCCCACTCCCGGGCAGGGACGGATCTGTGACCAGCAGCACCCAGAGCCAGGACCCCCCCCCCAGGGAACCTAGCAGCTAACACTTTGGGGCGCTTGCCTTGGACTCCTACATGCAGAACTCGAGTTATCTTTACAAGGAGCCTGTGATGGGGCTGCTGAGGGGCATCCAGAGGCTTCTGGAAGCTTCCACCCCACCAGTCTCCTGTGCACCATTCCCAGGGAGCCTGCCCTCTGGTCTCCCTCCGGCCTGGGGCTCGGGGCAGGGTGTCTGGTTACAGGCATCCACCTGGGAACCCCAGGGTGAGCTTTCTTGTCTCTGCCTGGCTGCCCCCATCTGCACAAAGGGGCGCGGGGGTCAGGGCAACTTGTGCGGAGGGTGGGTGTAAGAATTAAATCAGTTAATAAGCGTGAAGGGCTCAGCATTGTGTCTGGCGCAGTGAAGCCCCTGGGAGGGCAGCTCCAGGTCCCTGTGGGCTCTGAGTGCTGGTGGCGGACAGACAGGTGGACAGACAGATGGCTGCTGCCTGCAGGGGCCTGGGAGCGAAGCCCCCGGCCTTGGCCCGAGCTTGGCCCGGAGCCCAGACGCCGCCCCCCTCCCTCCAGAAGCGGTCGATATCCCAGCTCCTTCCTGGCGTCTGATTGCTCCCGTCGGCTCTGTCTCTGCAAAGGAGGCCCCGCACCCTGCGGCGAGGAGATGGGCGTGGGGGGGTTCTGAGAAGCATGTTTTCAGGGCTACACTGTGGGTGTAAGAGGCGGAGGATGGGCCGCTGAGGGCAGACGCCTGGCTTCCCCTGTCCCCACCCCAGCCCAGCCGGCTTTGTGACTTGGGGAGGGTTCCATTTCCCGGTCTGTGAAACGGTCGGGACGGTGCCCGCTGACCGGGCCGTGAGGTGCCCCGGGGCCTGGCAGTGCCTGTGTGTGTGTGACCAGGGAGCTGGTACTGTTGTGATGAGCGTCGTGCTTGCGCCTGGTATGGGGACAGATCTCCCCGGGAGCCTGGGCGGACGGACTTGGGGCTGGGGTGCCCGTGGGCAGGCTCAGGGGTGCTGACTCCGGGCCCCAGCGTTGGGAGGCTGGCCCTCCGTGTGGGGCCACAGCCTCCTGCCCCTTCCCTCCCGCTCCAGGCCCTGTCGCTCCCTCCCATCCACGCCGCCCGCTGCCCGCCTGCTGGCGGGGAGTCAGCCCTTGGTGAACTTGGTGATCGCCTCTCTGGCAGCTTCAAGTAGAGCCTGCGTGGGGCTGGGCACGCCTCTGCTGTCACTTGGGAAGGAAAATAAAATATCCTAGTGGCTTCTAAATGGAAGCCTGCCTCCCGCCCACTCCGGCTGCCTGGGCTGCTCTCTGCCACCGTGACGGTGACAACGGGTGACACCTGGCCTCGGGGACCAGGGAGGGTCCCCGTTCACCTAGCGTGAAAGGATGTGCCAGGTGGGCCCAGGTGGCTAAAAGAGTGGCGTTAGGTCCTCCCCTACCCTCTGACCCCCCCCAGTGCCCGAGGTCCCCAAATGCAGCCCGTTGTCACTTTTGGAAGGTGCGACTTCCCTCCGAGGCCTGTGCCCAGGTCTGCCGGGTCCTGGGGTCCAGTTTAGGCTTCTGCAGAGCAAGGCCTGTGGTTTTCTCATCTTGGCCTAGTGTGGTTCACCCTGCCGGCTGTGGCAGCCACGTGGAGGCTCACGTGGGTGTCACTTCCCTTTCTTCAAAGCGGCAGGCCCTGCCTCAGGCCCCTGGGCCCCCCTGGTAATTTTGTAGACCTTGACCTGACTTGACCCCACTGGGGGTGTGCGATGGGGCGGTGGGGGCTGCGGGAAGTACCCTCAAGACTGAGAGGTGTTGGAACTACAGGCCTTGGAGACAGCTGAAGGGAGCGGGCCCATTTTCTGGATGAGACGGCAGAGCTCAGAGAGAACTGGGGGCTTGCCCAAGGTCACGGCCGTCCGTGGAAGAGCCGGGACCACAGCCAAGTGTTCAGACTCTGTCCGGTGCCCTGCCTACCGCACTGTTTTTTAATTTTCTTCATTTTTTTCTGCAATTGCTAACTCCATAAAGACCATAAACGTACAGGTGCAGATTAATGAAAAATGATAAAGGAGACACAGAGTAGCCAGGCTCCTCCCCAGAGGTGATCAGCGCCCTAACTTTCCCGCGAATCGCCTGCTTGCTCGACCTCTGTGCACCCCCATACGCGGGAATGTGAGCAGCGCCTTTCCCAGAGCCCCGTGTGTGTAGGGTGGAGTCGGGCTTCGGTGCTCAGCCCGAGTCTGACCTTCCTCCCTGTGTTCACGGGCCTCTGCAGTTAGTTCCACGTCACCGTGGAGTGCTCCTCGGTGTGGCTGTGCCACCTTTTCTGTTGGTTCGTCCCTCACTAGCTGATGTAGGTTTGGATCATTCCCAGTTTTATCTGATCGTGAGCAAAGCTGTTATGTCACGTGCGAACGTTTGTGTGGACACAGGTTTTCATTTTCCCTGGGTAAATACCCGGGAGCAGAATTGCTGGGCCCCGTGGTCGCCCAGCTGGATGCTTGGCCCGCTGGGACTGCCAGGCTGTTTCCCGAAGCAGCCTCACCGCTTTGTATCCAACTCGCGCCGCCTGAGGCTCTCCGCTGGTCTGTGTTCTCTGCGGCACTTGCTATTGTCTGTTTTTATTTTAGCACCCCATCCACACGGTGGGCAGGGGTCTCTCGGGGTTTTGATTTGCACTTTCCTGATGATTAATGGTACTGAGCGTCTTTTCCTGCGCTTATTGGCCGTCGTGAACTGTCAGCGAGCCTTTCCCCCGTTTTCCTATTGGTTCGACGGGCTCCTGTGTACCCGCGGGTGTCCGTTCTACGTTCTGGACGCTGGCTTTCACTGCACTGGTTCTGGCTTTGAATGGAGACTCAGAAATGCTCAGATGAGGATAGCAGGCCCACCCGCTCTCAGGTGTCACTCACTCGTTTGTTTATAGCGTCCCCTGGGAAGCTCCCCGGGGAGATTCACGGTGACACTGGGCTATGGGCCTGGGTCCCCTGGTAGCCTTGCCCGTATGAGGGCTGCCTTGATGGCCCCGGGGTCCGATTGGACTCCCAGCTCTGTGACTGCCTAGCTCTGGGACTGGGGGTGTGAGACTGACTCTCTGAGCTCAGGGGTGTGCAGTGCCTGTGTCTTGAGGCGTCGTGGAGAAGTGCTTGGCCTGGTGTGCACAGGGTGCCCGGCCTGTGGGCCTCGCCCTCTCTCCCCACCCGGGGGTGCGTCCTGTCGGAGCCCCTGTGTGGAGGACGAGATCTTTACTTACGGAACCCCTGTTTTTCCCTGCAGGTTCCCTGGAGCCTCTGAGGACACTGTGTTGCTGGCAGCCGTTTCGGGTAAGTTCCCGTCTGTCCCCCGACTCCTCGCTGCCTCTAGCAGATTCTTACAGCCAGGCCCTCTCGCGGGCAAGGGGTGAAGAGTCATTGGGGAGCCAGATTCCACCTGGCAGATGTGGCGGGGGGCTCATTGTGACCTTGTGGGGCTGGGGCTGGGACCCAGAGTTGCCCAGGGTGGGGAACGGCAGGAGGGTGTTGGGGGGGTCCCCTGAGGAGGGGATATTTCCTGGCCGAATGCAGTGATTTGAGGGCCCTGCGGGGCACCCAGCGGACATGCATCGTGACCTGGTTCAGGCTGGGCTGCTCCCAGGAGATTTCGGTCCTCGTGCAAAACATCCATTCATTGCATGATTACTTCTTTTTTTAAATATATCTTTTATTGATTTCAGAGAGAGGAAGGGAGAGGGAGAGAGAAACATCAATGATGAGAGAGTCATTGATCGGCTGCCTCCTGCATGCTCGCTGCTGGGGATCGAGCCTGCAACCTGGGCATGTGCCCTGACCGGGATTCGAACCCCGATCACCTGGATCCCAGGTCGATGCTCAGCTGCTGAGCCGCACCCGGCCGGGCTGCACGATTGTTTCTAAAGCACCTCCTGTGTGCCAGGCCCGGTTCTGGGTGCTATAAGATGGGCAGGCACCCATCCTCCCTGGCCAGACAGACAGTAAACAAGGCAGACACACAGTGTGTCCTTCGGTGGGAGGTGCTGGGGTGAGGAACCAGCAGAGGGGCTTGGGGAGCGTGGGTGGGCTGGGGTTGCTGTTTCACATGGGGGTGCTCAGGGTGGGCTTCCCTGCGAAGGTGGCGTTTGGGCAGAGATCTGCAGGCGGGGGGAAGGGAGCGTGCAGGTCTCTGCAGGGTGTTTCGGAGGGGGGACAGCCCTTGCGAAGGCCTTGAGGCTGTGTGGAGGGGCCTGCTGGTTTGTAGGAGTTGGCAGGGGTCCTGCGGGTGGGGTTTCTTGGGGCGGGCCTGTCTCCTTTGTTCCTGAGCCGCGCCCCGGGCCCCACAGTGGTGGGTTTCATCTTGCAGGTGGGGATCCCGGGCGACACCGGGGTGGGAGTCCCTCCAGGTGATCAGCCCAGGGGCCTTTGAAGTTGGAAGGCAGGTGGCCTGGCTGGGTGTTTTCCTGCCCTCCCGCCTCTGGTCCTCCATCAATCCCCGAGCCTAATGGGGAGCCCTCCCTCCGAGGCTGAGTTATCTGCTTGTCAGGCCAGAGGCCCACCGAGGACCTGACGATAAAAGGGCTTTTTGTCCGTGAGCTTCCTCCTCTGGGGCGATCCATCACCTCCCAGGGAGGGGGGGTGGGGGGGGGCAGACAGATGGGGAGGGGGAGGGGTTCTCTCCAGTGCTCCCAGGAGCCCCCTGGGCCCAGAGACGGGCTTGTCTGGTTGTCTGGGGAGGGCTGTGGGGGGGATGCTGACCCTCCGCCGCAGCGGCAGCCCTGGGCCTTGCTGAGCCCCTTGTCCTCTGGGGAGACCTGGAGGCCGGGCAGGGGGGAGGCACAGGGGTCAAGGGCACCGTGTCTGGAACAATAGCCGACCCGCAGCGGCCGCCAAGGGCGTCCATACTCGCGGCGCCGGAGCCCTTCTCGGCACTTTGTGGGATCGTGTCCTTTAATCCTCAGAGCGACCCGGCGAGGGGGCCCTGTCGCCGTCCCCATTGTATAGCTGAAGCCCAGGGGAGGCGACAGGATGTCCCCAAGCGTGCGGGCGGCCGAGGGAGGATTCCGGGACCCAGGCGGCCGCCGGAGGCCCTCGGAGGAGGTGGTGTTTGGTGGGGTTCTGCTCCCCGGAGGGGAGCTGTGCGAGCCCGGGGGGCAAACCGTGGTGCCCACGGGTGAGGGGTCCGATGTGGGTGGAGGCTGACAGGGAAGGGGGGACCGGGGCGGCCAGGCTTTCTGGGTACCCCGAGGGGGAAGATTTAGGAACCAGACAGACAAGCAACCAGGTGTGTGTGTCATCACACCGCCTGGACTCTGCCGCTCCTGGGCGACGGGGCCCTTGGAGGGGGCCCTAGTTGGACGGGGCCCTAGTTGGAGGGGGCCCTAGTTGGAGGGGGCCCTAGTTGGAGGGGTCCCTAGTTGGACAGGGCCGTAGTTGGAGGGGGCCCTAGTTGGACGGGGCCCTAGTTGGAGGGGGCCCTAGTTGGAGGGGGCCCTAGTTGGACGGGTCCCTAGTTGGAGGGGTCCCTAGTCGGACGGGCCCTAGTCGGACAGGCCCTAGTCCCTCCACTGGGCGGAGGAGGGAAGAGGGGAGCCCAGGGCGGCCTCTTTCCTCCCAGCTCAGCCCCGGGCAAGCTGCTCTCCCTTCCCCCAGGGCTCCCTCTTTCCTTCCCCTCCCTCCGCCCACTCCTCCCTAACCCCCCTCTTCCCTTCTCCTCCCCTCCCCTCTCCTTCCCACAACCCCCCTCCCGCTCCCCACAGGCCACCCTCAAATGACAGCAATTAATGGAGCCTCTGATGGCGGGCTGGGAGGAAGGCTGACAGTTGAGCGTGTCTGCCGGCGGCTGGCCCTCTAATCGGGCCCGGGGGACGCCCCTCCCGCCATGGCTCCCAGGTGCCGCCTGCCCCCCTGTCACTCAGGGGGAGCAGGAGCTGGCCCCCGATCTCCCCATCCCTGCAGCCCACGCCCGGCCATCCTTTTATTATATTTCTTTTATAAGTGGGTGGGCTCTGGGGTGACCCTTGTCCTGCCCCAGTTACCAGAATGTCTTCTCCTGGGGCAGACGGTGCCGCCCTCGGGGCCAACCTCTCCCCACGGGGCACCCACCTTTTTGCATCCCCTCTCTTGGGAGGAACCAAGGAGCCTTGGCTACCTGGAGCCTTCGGTGGCCGGGGCGGCCACCCGGACCTGGAATTTTGCCTGGTGGGGCCTTGTGCACGTCAGGGGGACAATTCCGGCCAGTCCCGTTCACCAAGGCCTGGTTCTGCAGCAGCATTAATGAGGCCCCTGCTGTATGCCAGGGACTGCAGCTGGTACTTGCCCCCTGGTTCATTTTTCTCCACAATGGCTCTCGGAGGAGCGCTATTTATAACCCTGCCTTTGTAGATGGGATCTTGACGGGCAGGGAGGCTAACCCCCGCCCTTCCTGGCCCTGCGCTCATAAATCAGGGGCTTGGGGACCTTGAGGGCCGGTGACAGAACCAGCAGATCTGAACTGGAAGTGGGGAACAGTCCCTGGGCACTGGGTCGGGGTTAGTGGTGCTAATATAATACATATATATTTTCCTGTTATGGCCAAAAAACCCCCAGCCTTATGGAGATGTAATTAACCTGTAATGAGAGTCACCCATGAGTTTTGACAAATGTAAACGTTAGTTTAACAACTAAGGCAATCAAGATACAGTGTTTCCATCACCCCCAAAAGAATCCTCATCCCTCACCCCACCAGAAGCACCCACCGATCTGTCATAGGACCATGTGGATTTTCGTAATAAAATGATAAAGTATGTAGTTTTTTGTATTTGGCTTTTTTCTGCATTTTTTTTTTTTAATTGATTTTTTTTAAGAGTGAGAGGAAGAAAGTAGAATGTGAGAGTGAAACATCGATCGGCTGCCTCCTGCATACCCCCTCCTGGGGATCGAGCCCACAACTCGGGCATGTGCCCTGACCGGGAATTGAACCAGCGACCTTTCAGTGCGCAGTACGACCCCCAGCCAACTGAGCCACCCAGCCAGGGCTCTCTGCATGTTTTTGAGATTCATGTGTGTCGTTGCACACATCCGGAGTTTCTTATTTTTTATTACCGAGTAATATTCCATTGTATGAATGTATCACAGTTGGGTCTATCCATTCACGACCAGGTGGGCATTTAGTTTGTTTCCAGTTTGGGGCTATTACAAATAAAGCTAGAAAGTCTTAGTGCCTCTCATTGCTTTTTCTTGCCCTATTGCATTGGCTGAGGCATTGGGTGGCGCCAAGTACCGGCAGTTGGGTTTTTAGTGCTAGCTGGCTGTGGGTGTTGTTTTTTACACTCCCATTTTACAGATGAGGTAACTGAGGCTCTGGGAGCTCACGTGACATATCTAAGGTCGTTGGGTAAGAGTTGAGTGCTCCTTGCCCTCCCCCAAGCTGGGAAATACCAGCCCTTTTGCTGCTCCGATGTGTTTGCTGGTCCCGAGGGTCACGCCGGAGCCAGAACGACTGGTCTCCCACTAGGGCCTCCTCTGTCGGAGACCTGAGAGTTCGAAGGAGGGTCCACTTCTGGGTCAAACGCTGCCCACTGGCGCTAAGACTGTTGAGTGCGTGCCAGGCCTTGCGTGAGCCTGTTGTCTTGGGCAGTGTCACCTAGGCCTTCCTGGGAGCTGTTCTGGAGCAAGGCAGGAGCATGACATGCGAAAGCCCAGGGACAGAAGTGGGGACAGACCCGGCCTCCTTTCCCCTCCTCCCTCGCCTGAGGAGTGTTCGCTGAGATGGCTTTTCGGGAAGGAGGCCCGCAAATTAAATAAGCAATCCTGTAAATAAATAAGTAATGAAGTTAGCGGGGTGCCTAATTACATCAGATTCATAATTATGGATGGATGCCTGCCCGAGAATGGTACTTATTTCTAATCTCCGGCTCTGACATGTGTCTCTTTCCATCTGATAGTAATCCCTGCCCCCAGCCGCAGGGAGGGGGGGGTACCGCCTTCCAGGGGTCCCCGTGAGCCCCAGGAACCCAGGTGGATTTGTGTGCATCCTGCAGTCGGGGTTATACACCCACGTAAGGTTTGAAATGGTCGCAAATGACAGCAGTAATGATAACAGTTTATAATAGTAACTGTGTTGCAGTTTGCATGTTATGATTTACTTAATTTCCTGGAACCCCCCCCCCCATGAAGTAGAGATTATGATTATCTCCACTTTATAGGTGAGGAAACGGTGAGCTAGGTGCTGTTATTATCAGCCCCGTTTTATAGGTGGGGAGGCTGGAGGCACAGAGAGGTTAAGTGACTTGCCCGAGGTCACACAGCTGTCAGAGCTGGGATTTGAACCGGGGCAGCTTGACTCCACAACACCTGTTGTTCATTGTGGAGATTGCGCAGGCGCCACCTGCAGCCCTTTCTCCGCCCGGAGCTACACTGGATCTCTTGGCAGGGCTGCACCGGTCTCGGGCCAGGCTCCATGTGCCACGTAGGGCCCCCTGGGCATGCAGCAGCTGCTCCGCTCTGGGCAGGTCTGGTCAGGACACGAGGGGTCTGTTCCTGCCTCCCTGCAGCCAGCCTGGTGTCCCCGTGGCCTCCTGGGGGAGGAGGGCACATAGCAAACAAGATGAAAGGCCTTGTGAATCCCTCGGCCTGGTGGGAGATGGGCAGTGCAGAAATCAAACGTGGTTCTACCGAGCCAAGAAATGAGGGCTGTGGAACAGCCCAGGATGGGGAGGGGGGCAACTCTGGTTTTGGGGGGCATCACTTTAGGTAGAAGAATCAGGGGTGGTCTCTGAGGAGGTGGCTTTGGAACTGAGGAGGAACCAACATGAAAGGAAGAGGGATCAGCCTTCTAGCTGGGAGAATAGCATGTGCAAAGGCCCTGAGGCCATCACGCTCAGGAATGCTGAGGAGCCCGAAGGCCTGGGAGCACCCGGAGTGGTTCTGGATCTGAGGCTGTTCTGTGGGCCTCAGGGGTTGGGCCCTTTTCCCCATTTAAGGCAGAAATGACACATAAAAGCTTTTGCTTCTCCTTTTTGTTCCTTTACTAGTTGATTAATTTACTTTTATTGGGCACATGGAATGTTCCAGACATTTGTAGGCCATTGGGATCATAACGCCTTTGAGGAGTTTAGTGTCCAGAGAGAGAGTGTCAGTGAAACCAGTGCCATCGAGAGTGGGAGGGTCATGGGACAGAGCTCAGGTCCCTGGAGCGCAACGAGATCTGAATTTGCGGTCAGGGCAGGCTTCCCGGACTAGTGTGGATTAAGGTGAGACCCGAGGGTGATTCATTAGGACTCCTGAGTCGTGGCGGAGTCTGGCTGGTTTACGCCGCAAGGGGGAATTGATGGGTGCTCATAACCACAAGGTCCAGCGTAGGATGTGTTCAGGCATGGCTGGATCCAGGAGCTTAAACCATGCCTTGGGGAGATGCCTGTGTGGGCTTTGTTCCCAGGCAGGTTCATGTCACCAGCACAGCCAGACAAGATGAAGCAGAATCACATGAAAGTCTAGAGTGTCACTTCTTTCCCTTGTCCATTAAAAAAAAATAAAAAATGTTTTATTGATTTTAGGGAGAGTGGGAGAGAGAGAGAGAGACATATCAATGATGAGAGAGAATCATTGATCGGCTGCCTCCTGCACGCTCCCTACTGGGGATCGAGCCCTCAACCTGGGCATGTGCCCTGACTGGGAATCGAACCGTGACCTCCTGGTTCATGGGTTGACACTCAGCCGCTGAGCAACACGGGCTGGGCCTCTTGTCCATTTTCTGGCTGACTGAGGCCTTTAACACTCATTCATCCGTCTTCAACAGCAGCGGGGAGGTGGCCAAGGTGGGGGAGGAAGGGGTGTCCCAAACTCAGACACAGTCAAGGAAGGGAATGAGGCAAAAGGGAGGGCTGAGGATTGTGGCTAACACATACTGGATATTCTGATTTTCTTTCCCCCAAGAAAAGCTGAAATCTGGATTTTATAAGCAATGTCCTAATTTTCACAAAAACATCGTGTGAGCCAGAAAGAGCTTCCCTGTTGGTTACAGCTGACTGTCATCATTCTGTGGCCTCTGTTCGTAGCTGTGACTTCTATCCGAAAGTATTTTGCCCTCTGTGGTCTGGGCAGATTGTCCCTTGGAATGTACCAGAAGGTCCCAAGGCTTGGGAAGTCACGTTTAATGCCTCTGGAGATGCACTCGCTGAAAGTCGGGGTCTGGGGGCCACAGCTCTTTCTCCGAGAGCCCTCCAGGGTGGCCCGATGTATTCTGAGAGACAGTAAATTTAGACTCGGGTGCCACACTCCCTGGGTCAAACCCCACTCTGCCACCCCTACTGCATGCCCTTGGGCCAGTCACTTCACTGCTCTGTGCCTCGGTCTCCCCATCTGTAACATGGGGATGGTAAAACCCCATGCCTCGGGATTGTTGTGAGGGCTGAGGGGCATGTGGGGAGCCTGTTTCCCAGCGCAGGCTCATTGGGAGCGTGCGTGCACCCAGCTGGTAGAACCTGCCCTTCCCGGCCTGGGTCCCATCCTGGGAGCCAGCGGGTGGTGGCCTGGAGCATTCCCGAACACCTCCTCCGTCCTCTGCTGCCCCCGGGAGTGGGCTCCCAGGGCCCTGGGCAGGGAGCCGCTGACCCAGCCCCAGCCCCAGCCCCCTGCCCCCTGCCAGGCGCTGCTGTTAGCTCTGCCCGCCTGGTGGGGACGGCCCCTTTAAAAAATAAAAAGAGCACACAGAAAGGAAAACAGCCCTGGGGGACAGCGTGCTGCTTGGGGTCAGCCTTGACGCTTGGGTGCCTGCGTGAAGGGACGCGGGAAGGCAGGATCCCTCCTGCTCTGTGTCTGCATTCAGGGCGAAGTCGCGGCCTGGTCTGGCCTTCACGCCCCGGAGCCCTTTCCTGTAAGTGCCCGAGGGGCTCGCGGGTGCCTCTCGCAGGGAAGGGGACCTGGGTGCCTCGGGGCCTGTTTGTGGCCGGCTCGGGTGGGAGGGGGCTGGATGCGGGACTCCTCAAGGTGCTCAGGTGTCTCTGAAGCCCCCAGCCTGGCTGCCTGGAATCAGGCGGAGAGGAGAGGGGAGGCCGACACAGACCTGGGCGTTTTGTGGCCGAACTGCGAGTATTGACTGTGCTGGAGTGTTGAGTGGTGGCCCCCAGAGGATATGTGTCCACTCGGAACCGTGAACGTGACCTTGTTTGGACAAAGAGTCTTTGCAGACGTGATCAAGTTAAGGACGGAGGTGAGATCATTCCAGCTTACGACGGGCCCTGGATCCGATGACGAAAGTCCTTAGAGGAGAAGACACAGAGGAGAAGCCCTTGGACCCAGAGGAGCGATGGGAGTGACGGGCCACCGGAAGCGGGGAGCGGCCTGGAGGGACCCTGTCCCGGCCCCTTCAGAAGGAGCTCGCACCTGCCCACACCTTGCTTCGGGGCGGCGGGCCTCCCGAAGGAGGGAATGAATCGCTGTGTTTTAAGCTGCCCAGTTTGTGGTCTTTCATTTCAGCAGCCCCAGGAAACTAGCGCAGGTGTGAATTTTATTTGAATAACATTGAGAACGTAAAGACCTGTTTGTGGCCTGTGGGAGCTGTGACAGGGCCCCGGTCCCTGCCACACCCTGCCTTCCCGAGCCATTCCAGCCGCGCGGGGCCTCCCGGTGGCCCACAACTCCCCCAGGACCTTTCCCCCAGGACCTTTCGTCCTGGCTGTTTCTCTGCCTGGGACGCTGTTCCCGAGAAGTGTCCCCACCCCTCTCCCTTACTTAGTCCAGACTCCGGCCTCGAAGGCCACCCATCCACAGCCATCCGTAGCGGCCGTCGTTACTCGAATTGCATCCTGTCTTTACCTGCTGGTCAGGTCCTCACCTCTTTTTTTTTTTTTTTTTTGGTTGCTCCCCAGCCGAGGATATTTTTTCATTGATTTTTAAAAAAAATTTTTTTAAGAGGGAGGGAGGGGGAGAGAGAGAGAAACGTCAATGTGAGAGAGAGACGTCAATGGAGAGAGACCGCACTTGCCTAGACCGGGGCCGGGGATCACACCTGCAACCCAGGTGCGTGCCCTTGACCACAAATCAAACATGAGCCCCTTCGGTGTGAGGCTGACTCTAACCACTGAGCCGCACCAGCCGGGGCTCCTCACCTGTTTTCATTGTCAGCCCCACAAGGGCAAGGAGCTGTCCTATTCCCTGCGGTGTCCCCAGTGCCCAGTGCATACACTCAGTGCTCAACCCATGCTGAATGTCTGACGGTTCCAGGCCTGGGGTCAGGGCCTTTTATTCAGAAAGAGAGTGAACAGCCGGAACGGTGACCGTTCAACCAAACCACCTTTTTAAAAATGTCAAATCACTTAAAATTAGCCATTTTGAAGTGAACGGTTTATTAGCGTTTAGTACATTGGTTTGCAGTGTCATAGAGCACCCCGCTCTGTCTAGTTCTAGAATATTTTCATCAGTCCTAAAGGAAACCCCATCCCCATGAGCAGTCACTCCCCATTCTCCCTTGGCCCAGCTCCTGGCTACCCCCCCCCCCTTTTCTGTTTCTGTGGATTTGCCTGTTCTGGACATTTCCTAGCAATGGAATCACACAGTATGTGGCCTTTTGTGTCTGGCTTCTCTCACTCAGCATCATGTTCTCAAGCTTCATGTTCTCAAGCTTGTAGCAGGAGTCAGTGCGCCATTCCTGTTCACGGCTGTGTAATATTCCACCGCGAGATGTACATCAACAGAAGCATCTCCTAAGCAGCTTTTCAGATGAGGGCACTGAGGCAGCCCAGAAAGGGGGTGGTCACCACCCGGAGGATTCTTGCGCTAAGCGGACAACCGTGTGCTTTTTCTGCCGCGAGCCCAGTCTCAGCCCCTGGCTGTGTCTGGAGGGCGCAGCGTGCGGCTGTTTCAGGGTTTCGATGGTTTGCCGTCTCTGTCAAGTGACTCAGCTGCCCAGCTTTCTCCGGGGAAGACACCAGAAGTGGCCGTGGAGTGACACACAGCCCAACCTCGACCCTGCCCGCAGCACAAATAGCTCTGGGGGATTTGGGTGCATTTCTCCAGATTCCCTGCGGGCCTCTTCGAAGGCCTGGGCGCAGGTCCTAGGCCAAAGCAAACAGAGAAGAACAAAAGGAACCGGTGAGTCCTGCCCGGGCTGCCCCAGGCTCCGCTTCCTGGCGGGGCTTGGTGGGGCCGGTTTGGCTCGTTCCTGAGTGTTGTGGTCTCCTGAGGGTCACGGCCAGACCCAACAGGCGGGAAGAATGCAGCGCCTGGATCTGTGGTCTAAAAACGGGGCTTTGGGCCGCTCACTCGCTTTTCTATGTGCCTCTGTTTCCCCACCTCTAAAAGAAAGCTTTGGGGTGGAAAAATCCCTGCTGTGGCTTTCGGGGCAGGTGTTTTCTTGGGAAAATCTGGAGGGCGAGCGGGTGAAAGTTGACACATCTGTGGCCCCCACGGGGGCCTCGTCATTGGTCTCCCGCTCTCGTGTCCTGGCTAGTTCAGTGGCCACGGACCTTCGTTGCACGCACAGCAGGTCTCCCCTAAGTCCCCTTGCTCATATACCACGTGTCATGGGGGGGGGAGCAAGCCAGGCTCACCCAGTTCAAACCACAGCCACTTTCCAGCTGTGTGACCCGGGGCGAGCCACTTAACCTCTCTGAGCCTGTTTCCTTCCTTGCATATGGGGGTTCAGAATTGCACCTTCCTTTTGCTGTGCTTTTGTGCGCAAGGATGGGTTAACAGGCAAGTGCTCACACAGCACCGGGCACACAGTATGTTATTATTATCGTCACTTACTCTTAGGAGCGTCCCCCAGTCTATGGAGTTAAGGGACTTGCCCAGAGTCCCCATGAGTTACCCCTCCCCCCCCTTTCTGTTATTCTCTGACCTCTTCTAACTCTACCCCCCTTGCCCACTGCACTCAGCCCCACCAGCCTCCTCTCTGCTTTTGCAACACACACGCCTCAGTCCAGCCCCCGGGCCTTTGCACGTCCAGGCCTCCCTCCCGCCTGTGGGGCCTCCCCTGCATCTGTAGGGATGCCGTCCTGGGCATCTGCCGCCTCCGCCCTGGCCCAGCTCCTGGCTGCTGGGGGCAGGGGAGGGACTCCAGAGCCCGCTGCGGGGACGCCCTGTCGCTGCTGCCCGCCGCCCGGAGCACTGTGGGAAGCCTAGCTGGGCCTGTCAGGCCGCAGATGGGAAGTTGACACCCAGAGCAGCGCAGACTCGTCTGATTCACACAGCCGGCTGCAGCCAAGGTTCAGGCCTCTGGCTGACCACCAAACCGTCCGCGCTGGCCGGCCCGCGTGCGTGCGTTCGTGTGGCCGTGTGTGTGTGTGTGTGTGTGTGTGTGTGTGTGTTTCCACCCTCCGGGCCTGCCACCGAGATGACCCGCGTTTCAGAAAACCGACTTGAGGGTCATGTTTGCTTTTCCTGAGATGACAAGGACAGAAATATGTTAGAGCAGAACTGCCCTCCGGCCGTGTCACCCTGGAGACTGGAGCACGGAAGGGACAGGGGCAGCCGCTTGGGTTTGGGTTTGGGTTTGGTGCGTGGCAGGCCCAGGCCCCGCGGGGTGGGGGCGAGGTGGGGGACGCGCGCTCCGGCTGGGAGGAAACGGGTTAAAGAGGGGAATTCGGCCGGGAGCTCGCTTCCCCGCGAGCGAGCGAGGGAATAGTGAAGTGGTTTTTCTACCTTGCTATAAAAAGGCCTCCCAGTGTTTCAGCTCCCCAGTGTCGGCTGGAAGCCCGCCAGGGTTACCATGGCGATGAGGAATTATTACTTACTGCCAAGGCTGGGAGAAAAGGCTCCTACTTTTGGCTCCCCAACAAGAGGAGTGGACTTATGTAATTCCCTGTGTTTATAGCCGGAGTGGCAGGAGGCAGGGAGGACTGCGGAGGCCTGACCTCGTGGGCGGCCCTGCTGCGGGTCGGGCGCCCGCGGCGTGTCCCCGCCGGTTGGCGGGCCCGTCCTGGGGGGCGTCGCGGGGGCTGGGGGGGGCGGTGTGGCCGCCGCTGGGCCCGCGGGGCCTCCCCATCCCGGGGAGCCCGTAGTCTCGCGGGAAGGCGGCGGCTGGAGGGGCCGCCCCCTCGGAGCGGGGCCTGCAGGAAGGATGGCTTGACATTGGACGCGGTGTGGCTGCTGGAAGCCAGCGGAACAGGCTGTGTGGACTCCGCTGACCCACGGCTGGCACGTTTTCTGGTCTTGTCTTTTTTTTTTCTTCTTGTGGGAGAGTTACTTCGAGTTGTGTTTGGAGCCGACGGGAGTGGAAGCCCGGTCATGTGCTCGGTAAGAGAAGTTTCCGGCTCGGGGGTGGGCAGGCCGGGAGGCAGGGTGGGCAAGGACGAGGCCGGGGCCCGCGGGAGGGCTGGGACCCGGCCGGGGACCCCGCTGGGGCGGCCGACGGCTCCTCTGGCCAGGGCCTGGTTCCGCCCGATGTGGGGGCCCGGGACCGGGCTGCGTGGACCCTGGGCTGCCGGCGGGATCGGACAATGGGCCGGACACCTTGTCGGCTGGAGTGGCTGCAGCCTGGGAAAAGGCACCGGGGGGAGGGTGGCCTGGCGGGGCCGTGCTTCTTGGCTGCCGTCGGCGAGAAGGGATACGTGGGGCGGGGACCTCGGGCCACAGGCAGAGCCAAGGGTCTGGGTGGTCCCCGTCTGTTCTTCGGTGTTGGCCCCAGAGGTGGTCTGGGAGGCACGGGGTTTGGGGGTGCAGCAGGGGAGGGGGCCAGGTGCAGGCAGTGCTTTGGTGTCCCAGGCGCCCGGCTCCCACCACGGTGGCGCTTGGCGGGGTGCCCGTGTCTGGTTTGAAATCAGCGCCACCGGCCCAGGCTTGCCCAGGGCCCTGGCAGCCAGGAGCCGGGATAAACACTGGAAAGTTGGAAGGGCTTCCCGAGCTCACAAGGAGCCTTTAGTTGCAGGCGGCGGGGGTGAGGGATCGACGTGTCTCGAGGCCTGGGTGCGCCTGGACTGGTGGGAGGCAGTGGCCCCGAGGCGGGGGCTCCAGCCTGGGGCCCTGGGGCATCTGGGTCCAGAGGGCACCTTTCGCTTGCCGCAGTCCGGGTTTGAATCCTGGTTCCCTCCTTCTTTCCATCCCAGGCAGCCTCACCTCGCCTGTGTGAGCCTCAGTTTTCTCATCTGTGAGATGGGGGCCATGAAGGGGGTCACACAGGCGTGGAGTGACGTAAGAGGAGCTGCAGCCTCCTGGTCCACTCGGGAGCTGGACTGCCAGGCTCATATCCCAGCCAAATGCTTCCTGGCTGTGGGACCTGGGACAAGTCACCTCCTCCAGCCTTAGTTTTCCCATCTGACAAATGGACGTGCCCCACAGGCTGTTCTGTGGCTTACAGGGGTGAATGAACTGTCCCAACCCGCCCCTCACAGACAGCATGACCTTGGGCAGGTCCCGGAGCGTCATGGACCCTCCCAGAGCCTCTGTTCTCTCATCCCCGCAGTGCCGGCCGCCCGTAGGTTTGCCCGGGGAAACCAAGACCAACCTGTAGGGCCCGGCTTGGTTGGTGTCTGCGGTGCCCTGTATGTGTAGACACGGGCTTGGGTTTAAGTGAGTTAAACCTCCAGTGATTTTTTTTTTCTTCCTGGGAACACTCCCATTTTACAGATGCAGAAACCCCAGCCCGGAGAGTTAGAGGTGGCTGGGCCCCTAGATCCCATCTGCATCTGGTCCTGGGCCGTGGTCCCTGGGTCTCCCCCAGCACATCCCTGTTCTGTCTCGTGTTCCACCCAACCTGGGTCAGACACCCAGATAGTACCCCGTGTGGTTGGGGGGCCGGGTGGGCAGGGCCGGCTCTCCCACCGAGGGTGGCAGCCCTGCTGTGTGTGTAAGTGACACCGGACGCTGGGCTGGTGGCTGGCTCGGGGCCCCTCCTTTTGGGCCAGCAGAGGCCGGTGGGGAGTTCCCCTCACATCCAGGTTGCCCACACCAGCTGCTTGCTGTCCACTGTCCTTCCACCCTTGCTGAGGACCTCAGGAAAGGCCTCTGCACATGCGCCCTCTCCCGGGGGTCCCACGGGTGTCCCCTTGCTGCTCCCAAGTCCTCCTTAGTGGCCGCCCCTGCCCTGCCCTGAGGGGCTCAGGACTTGATCCCTCCCATAGGTCACACGGGAGGAGCCTTCCTGGGCTGACGGGTGGCCACACTGCACCGAGGTAACAGTGCACAGGGCTGAACTCACTCGTCCTCCACACACACACTCACCCTCGCAAGTGAGCGCGAGTGAAAATGGTGAGATCTGAGTAAGAGCGACCACCAGTGTCAGTTTCTTGGTTACCCTGTTGACGTTGACCTTTGGCTCTGTAGGGATGGCACCGTTCGGGGAAGCTGGCTACAGGGCACATGGGGCCTTTCTGTACTATTATTATTGTTATTATTTTTGTTAACTCTCACCCAAAGATATTTTTTCCATTGACTTTTAGAGAGAGTGGAAGGGATGGGGAGGGAGAAACTTGGATGTGAGACACATTGATTGGGTGCCTCCCACACGTGCCTGGACCTGGGCCAGGGATGAACCTGCAACCCAGGCATGTGCCCTTCACCGGGAATCGAACCTGAGACCCCTCGGTGCTTGGGCCTACTCTCTAACCACTGAGCAACACTGGCTAGGGCTTTGTATTATTTTTAACAACTGCATGTGCGTCTACAGTGGTCCCATAGAGAGTCTAGGCCCTGGGGGCCAGGCTGTCCTGGGTTCGAGTGCAGATCTACCCCTCGGTAGCTGTGTGAATTAGAGCCAGTGGCTCCACTGCGCCAGCCTCGGTTTTCTCATCTGTGAAGTGGGGATAAGTGTTGAGTACCTCTTAGGGCTCATGGGAAGGTTAAATGAGTCGGCGCGTAATGAGTGCTTGGCGGGGGACCAGCTCGTGCTGAGCGGTATTATTGCCGACTGTGATGTGACCGCTGCAGTGTGTCTGGCACTGTCTCATCTATTCCCGCCTCAGCCATGGGAAGGAAGGATGCTCATGATTCCCACTGCTCAGGTGGTGGGACTCAAATCCCAGGCCAGGGCCTGCGTGTGGTGGTTCTTTGGCTGGGTGACCCTGGGGAGGTTGCTTGCCCTCTCTACGCCTCAGTTCCCTGCTTTTCTCCTCACCTGTAGGCCAGGACAGGTGGCTGGGCTCAGGACCTGTGAGAACCAGGCAGCCTTGACCTCTGGGCCCACCCCTTCGCAGCCACCTCCGCTGAGACCTCTGTTGGTAGCACCCAAAGTGGGACCTGGTCTCAGCGTTGTCTGTGGGGTCTGAGCTCCCTCTCTGAGCACTTTGCCTCTGGGCTGTCTTCTTTCCTCTCCTGCTGTTCCCTGGATAGGTACTGGTTTTTCTCAGACCCCTTCCCTCCTCCAGCGGTGGTGAGAAGGCCTTCGGGATGTGACTCGTTCATTCTAGAGTGAGCTGGGCTATCCCTGGCTGTCTCACAAGCATGGGAAATACATTTCTGTGCAGTCAAAACTAATGCGAGGGTAACCAGCTCTCCACGGGTTCTTGCAAGAGGGCCTGGGGACGGTTGTCCCCCTTACAGCTAGCTGGCTGGTCACTGAGCCTGGGCCCTCTGGTGTCTGGGAGGGCCAGGCAGGGCTTGCTTTCTGCCTGAGGATTCCAGAGTGGACAGGTGGGCACTTGCAAGGCCTGGTGTGCCTGAGCTGCTGAAAGGGAGCTTCCACCGACATGTTGGGGTGATGGAGGCTAGCGTTTGGGGCTAGGGTCTCAGGCTCTGGGCTTTGCTGAGCAGAGCCTGGAGGGGCAGGGAGCGGGGCTGGGGGCGGAGGGTGTTCCAGTTCTACGAGTCTCTTTGCTGTTTCTTGGAAGCTCCAGTCCTGGTCCTACCTCAGGACCTTTGCGTGTGCTGTGCCCTATTCCTGAAACACGTTCTCTCAGTTCTTGACACCTTTCGCTCTTTTAGGCCTCTGCTCAAATGTCACCTCCTAAGAGAGGCCCTGACCTCCCTGTCCTTACTCCCTGTCATCTTGCCACTGTCCCCACCTGGGATTTATCACAGGTTCATCCACCATGTCCCTCCAGGATTTTGTTCATTTTGGTTGCCACTGTGTCTCAGTGCTGGGTACATAAGTAGGTGCTGAGCAGACAGTGGTGCCTGACTCAGTGTCCCTCACAGGCTATGGACCAGGGCTTGCCCTCTCTCAGTGAGTGGGGCCCCTGCGTTGGAATTCACATGGTGCTCACCTCCCTTTACCGGCACCCTGGAAGTTCTGCATACGGGGTTTGAGAGTGTGTTTTGGGGCATGCCTGGGAAACTTGGGTCTTCCAAAAAACAGTTATGCCCTGTTGTAGGAATCCAGCAGCATTCCCAGAAAGTCTGCATTTCCTAGATAAACTCAGAAAGGTCAGGCTTGCGAGCAAGGAAATTGGGGGCCCGTAGAGACAAGGGTGATGGGAAGGGGTGCACTGAGAACTGACGAGGTGTGGCAAGCATTCTGCGGGCCTCAGTTTATTGAGTCCTTCTGACAACCCTGTGACAGGGGCCCTGAATCTTGCTGTTCGGATGAGGCACAGAGAGGGTCAGCAGCTCACCCAGAAACACACAGCAGTAGGCACGTCGCATCCATAGGTATTATTTACAGTAGATACTGGCATTTTGAGTGTAGTGGTCCCTGTGCCCAGTGTGATGCTTAGGGCTGTAAGCGGGTAATTCTCTTTCCCCCTTTTGCTCCCTGTCTCACAGGGCAGTGGCTCAGCAGGGGAGGAGGCAGGATTTGAACCCAGGTTCTGAGGTCCGCCCTTCGGGGCAGGGACTGTTTTCTGGGAATCTGGCTCAGGCCCCTTTCTCAGTCTAAGAGAGCCCTGTTCGGTCCAGATCTGAGGCTGGAGATGCCCACTCTTCTGGAAGGGGGGAGTGGATTTCTCCTCTTGGCTCAGGAGCTGAAGGCAGGAGGGGCTGCCCCTTCCTGAAGTCTTGTATTTGCATCACAATGAGCCCTTTGTCCCCGGGTGCAGCCTTCTTCCCAGGCTAATAACATAATTCCCGGCCTGTGAAGTCATAATGGGCCCTTTCTGCGCTGGACGGCCAGCTGTGTGGGCCTCGGGTGGGGCTGGTGATAAGCGGAGAGGCGGCGATTGCCGGGGCGGGACGCACCCCTTCACCCCTCGGAGGCAGGGCCTGCTCCCCTTGACACTGGAGCAGACTGCAAGCCTTGAGAAGTGTCCAGCCCCTGCGTGGAACCACTTCGAGCCGCTTCTTGGGCTGTGAAGTGGCGGTGAGTCATCGCCACTGGCCCCGTCCCCAGCGACGTGGGTGTGAGTCCCTTGTTTCCCTTGTAAAGTCCAGTGGCTCGGTGGCAGGACCACTCGGAGAGAACGGTTCCAACCCTGGCACGTGGCTTCGGTTTCTGTGCCTCTGTTTTCTCATTTTTGTGGACATTCTGCTGGGACTTGGCTGGGGGGGGGGCGGGGTGCAGGCAGGGAGCCAGCAGTCAGTAGAAGAGCCATGTCGGGAAGAGCCGAGGCCCCCAGAGCACACCTGCACCTGTTCACCCCCAGCTCGGTACGTGTGACCTGCTTGGGAAAAAGTCTTTGCGGATGTATCTCGAGGTGAGATTACCCTGGATGACTGGGTGAACCCTACATTTAGGGATCAGTGAGTGACCTTATGAGAGACAAAGAGAAGACACACAGAGGGACTGGCCTCCTGAAGATGGGCCGAGACTGGAGTGATGTGGCCATAAGCCAAGGACGCCTGGAGCAGCCAGAAGCTGGAGGAGGCAGGAAGGATCCCCCCCCGCCCTCCCACCCCCGGTCTTCGGAGAGAGTGAGGCCTTGGCAAGGCCTTGATTTTAGATTTTTGGGAATGTAAATTTTTTTTCTTTTTAAATATATCTTTTTTGATTTCAGAGAGAGGAAGGGAGAGGGAGAGAGAGATAGAAACATCAGTGATAGTCACTGATGGGCTGCCTCCTGCACGCCCCCGACTGGGAACCGAGCCCACAACCTGGGCATGCACCCTGACTGGGAATCGAACCTCGATCTCCTGGATCCTAGGTCCATGCTCAACCGCTGAGCCACGCCTGGCCGGGCTGGGAGTGTAAATTTATGTTGGCTACAACTAGTGCTGATTGGCCAGGCCATGGGGGTGGACTAGCCTCCCCCAGAGTCCAGGACCAAGGGTGTGTAGGTGGTAGCTCAAGGAACATCGGCCTGTGGTTTGCTACAGCCAGCTTGCCCCCCCTGCCAGGTTGGGGTCCTGCCCAGCCCCCCTTTCATGGCCAGTGTGTGTCCGCTGGGGTGGGGGGGGTGTCACCAAGGAGTTACAAGGCAAGTGGGTCCAGCTCCTCCCGCTCACTGCCTGCTGTAGTTTGGGGCCTCTCGGGGCTCCCCTCCAAGGCTTTGGTCTCTTTGGAGAACGTTCCCGCCTGCCCCTGGCTACTCCTCTTCTTCAAGCTCCCCCGGGCTTTGCTGGCCCTTTTTGTGGCTTCCAGCTGACCACAAGTCACAAGCCACGGTCACATCTGGCAGCCCGTGGGGCTGTGTTTGGGTGATTTATTGGGTTGGGTGTATAGTCAGTTTTTAAAACGAAAATTGCGAATCGAGCGATGTCTCCCAGTGGGACTTCCTTCTCCTGAAAGAATCGGAAGCTCTGGGTCCCCCGAGCAGCAGTCACCTCCTTCCGGTGCCCCTCACACACTCTGCCCCCACCTGCCTCTCTCCTCGTAGCCCAGACTCGCTCCAGTGGGGTGGTCGTATCTACAGCCCTCCTTTCTCCTCCCCCCGCCCTCCTTCCAGCCTGGGACCTTGTGGCCTGGAACCCAGTTCTTGTTTCCTCCGCAGACTGATAACCACACCCAGGGAGGTGCTTAACGCCCCCGCTGCCAGTCCTGGGCACCTCAGCACCTGTCGTTGTCTCTACTCCTGGCTGCAGAGGCCGGGGGACCTTTGGGATCTTGATTTCTCCATCATCAGACACTTACTGGCCAAGAGATGCCCTGGGGGTAATGAGCTCTCTGTGCCCGCGATCCAGCACTGGACCGAGCAGATCAGAGTGGGTCCTTCCCCGCTGCAGCCTGGGTGTCTGGTGGGTGCGGGGCTCAGGCCTGTGGGAGGGGGCCCCTTGGTCTGTTGGCGTGCTGGGGGTTGGGAAGGCGGATTGCATGGGAAGGCCGCTGCGGGGCGGGTGGGCTCCAGGCCCTGGAGGCCGTGTCTGGGACCCTGCTGCGGACGACCCTATTCTTACCAGCGGAAACATTTGTTCTTTTTTACATGTGGTGAAGGAAGCTTCCCCAGAGATCTGCCCTGAAATTCTCAGGACGACCCCGTAAATTCCTCAGAAAGCTGTTCTCGAGGGCCTGCGTGCGTGCACAGAGGAGGGGGCGGGAGGAGGCATTTCCGGCAGCTGCACAGCTGTGGACACGGTGGCCAGATGTTGGTGCAGGGAGGTCGGCGGGAACCTGGGGCCGCTGCCTTCCTTCTGAGGGCCGGCCCCGCTCCCCTCGGGGTCTCGGCGGGAGGCGGCCGCGATGGGATGGAGGCTGGAGACCGGCAGGCAGAGAGAGGGCGGGCGGCTCAGGGCCTGGCCTGGAGCTGCCGGGCCCAGGGGCCAGGGCCCGGGGCCAGGGGCCAGGAGGAGGGGAAGGATTGTCGGATCAGCGTCAGGAGGGAGAGCCAGGAAAAAGCCGGGCAGTGCCTGTGGGACAGACACCCCGTGGCCCTGTGCGGAGCCCTGTGACCTGGTGTGCTGGGAGGGTTGTCATGGCTGTGGTTTCTCTTTCCCTCTCTTCCTTTTAAAATTAAATGGGGGGAAAAAAAGAAGTCGAGGAGGAAGTGATTTTGAGCAGATCCCCGTGGTGGGGGAGCAGGGCCAGGCTGCCTTGGCCGCAGTCCAGCGGACACAAACGTACCAATTAAATTGAAAACAAACGGGCCTCCTGGGCGGCTCCAGCCAGCCCCACTTCCCTTCTGCTCGCCTCGGAGGGGCCCGTGGTTTTGGGGATCAGAACCGAGCCGGGCTGCTGCTTTCTGGCTGTGGGATCTTCAGCAATCTGAGCCTCAGTTTCCCGGCCTGTTGAATGGGATAGTCCTGTTTGGTGAGGGACAACGGAGCCGCCCCTGCGGGTGGCCAGCTTGCTGCTAGTGAAGGGATATGAGGAGCCTGGGAGGGTGAGAGGCAAAATCGGGGGCAGGGGGGTCATCCCAGTGGCAGAGATTGGGGTGACGCAGCCACAAGTCCACGGCCACCTGGGGTCACCAGGAGCTGGGAGCGGGAGCTGGCCCTGCTGACACCCACCCAGGCATGCCGGCTGTGGGCCCCCCGCCACCGCCCACCCCAGCTCTGCCCCCTGCAGGTTGGCATCCCCACGCGGTGCCCCAGAAGCTCCGCGCTTTCCTGCTCCGGGCTCCGAGCCCCCGCGGCGCGCGCCTGTTCCCGGTTCCGCCAGCAGGAGGCGCGGGGCAGGCTCTCATTGGCTCAGATTGGGTCACGTGCCCGTCCCCGGCCCTCTCACTGGCCCAGGGCGAGCAGGAGCCTGATTGGTCAGGCCCGGGTCACGGGACTAATTCTGGAGCCGGGAGCCGAGCGATGGTGGGTGGGAGCCGGGGTGCAGCCCGGGCCCCGGGAGCGGGGGGTGTCGTCCCTCCTCCGGGCGCCACCGTCTCCATCTCCCGGCCCGGCAGCTGCGCGCGGTAGACCCGCAGGGGCAGGGCACCCACGAGGGGCAGGGCACCCACGAGGGGCAGGGCACCCACGAGGGCAGGGCGGCCGCGCAGGGAGGGCAGCGCCACGCGCGAGGTCCCTGGGGGGAGCCGGGGACCTGCTGGTCGCCTGGTCACGTGAATCGCGTGGGAGCCCAGCAGGCGCGCCCCTGTGCCGTCCCGCGTGTTTCATGTTCCTGGGTGGGGGTGGGGGACCTGGGGGACCCACCTTCCCAAGGGGCTGGGTGTGGGGGGCTGGGGCGTGGGCCAGGGAGCCCCTGTGACCCCGCGCAGGGGGAGCGGAGCAGGGGCCCGGGAGGGTGGGGACCCGGAGGCCTCTGAGGGCCCCCTCGGCCCGTGTCTGGAGCGTTTTTCTTCTCTCTGGGCCTCGGTTTCCCGTCTGCCACGCAGCGGGTGTTTCGGGAGGTGGTTTCCACGTGGACGCGGTGGTTTCTCTCTCCTTCCCCCAGAGCCTTGGTGGCCCAGGTGGCTCTAGTCCGTGTCCTGGGCTCCCCCCCCTTGTGGCCCTGGGTGTCCCAGTTTTCCGGTTCCAGCTGAGTCTGGGCCAACCTCCTGAGTGTCCTGCTCCCACATCATAGTGTCACCCTTCCGCAGAGGGTCACCCGGAGGCCTGGGCAGGCCGGGCCTTGCCCGGGGTCACTGTGACCTGTGTCCTGCCCGAGCTGACAGCATCCACTACGCCCCCCACGGTGCCTCCCCGGACAGGGCCTCGGCTGCTTCCCACGAGCTGCCGGGTGCTTTGGAGAATTGCACCCGGTGACTCAGGGGCCCCCGGAGGCCTCGGCGTGAGGTCGGCGGGGCCAGGGGGGCTTGGGAGCCATTGGAGGTGCCCACAGAGTTGGGGTTCCATGGAGTAAGGCTGGGTGTGCCGAGTGGCTTGGGACACCTTGGGGATGGCGAGTGCAGCTCCTATGTGGTTAGGTTCCTGCGCCTGCTGAGTGAGGGCCTTGGTAGTGGGGTGGGCGCCAGTCTCCCTGACGTGGCTTCTGGGCAGCCACCGGCCTAGTCTGTGGCTCAGCGTTCCTCCAACACCACATCTTCCGTGGCAGATCAGGAGGACCTGCATGTCGCTCTCCCTCCCAGGCTCCGTGGCTGACCTCGCTTCTTTTCTGGTTTTCTCACAGGTGCCTGGGACAGGGCTGCCTGCGAACAGATGACGAGGACTGGCTTTTAATCCTTGGTGGCCTCTGAGAGGGAGCTCATCTGGACGACCACCGTCATGTCGGGGTCCACGCAGCCCGTGGCGCAGACGTGGAGGGCCACCGAGCCCCGCTACCCACCCCATGGCATTTCCTACCCGGTGCAGATCGCCCGGTCCCACACGGTAAGGGGTGCTCGGGGCCGCCTTTGGGGCATACTTCCGTCACCGAGTCTGCCTGATTCCTTTTTCTCCTTGGAGTCGGGGCCATTGTGGGATTACACATGATGATTTGTGTTTTGTCCCTAGGGCAGTGCCTGGCACACTCAGCCCGTGTGTCCACTTGCTGTGTTGTTACTGTCACAATTAGCTGCCTGGAGGGGCTTCCTCCCCAGGGGGGCCCTGGTTGATGCCTCCCTTCCTGCTGAGTTCACACCCCTCTCTTCACTTCTTCTCCACAGGCCCAGCCTCAGGGACTCCTCTTGTCCCCGTAGCCCCTGCCCTCCCGCTGACCCTCCTGCCCTTTGCCCTGGCTGGGCCCTCTTCAGTCATTTGGGGTCACCAGCTAACCCCAGACACCTCCTGCTGGGCCAGCAGTGACGCAGGATGTGGCTGGACAGGACCCAGCAGTCACCACCCCCTCCAGGCAGGAGGCTGAGGCCAGGGGGAGTGGGGGCCCTGGTGGCAGCAGTGGGGCCCTTCTCCCTGACCATCTGCCTCATGCTGGGATGGTCCAGCTAGGGGCTCTGCTTGTGCTCTCCTGGCTTGTGGCCTGGGCTGGAGTCATTTCTCTTGGGTGGTGGGAGGGGACCGTTGGGTCTGTAATTGGGAATCCCCTTCCCCCAACTGTCAGCTCCATGTCCCCCAACTCCTCCCACCAGCTCACTTTTCAGGCAGGCAAGGTTTGGGAGATGCCCTCCTTTATGAGTCTTTAGGAGACAAGAGAGTGGAGGAAAGGGGAAATTTGAGGCACAGAAAGACAGATGCCCTGTCCAAGGGCCAGCTGAGAACCTGAGTGTCCTGGCTGCTGGGACAGGAGCGAAGACAGGTCTGCTGGGATGTGGCGACAGGGCTAGGGCCCAGTGACACATCAGTTGGTTGCCTCTTGCACACACCCCAACTGCCGCCCGGGATCGAACCTGCAACCCAGGTACATGTCCTTTGACCAGGAATCGAACCCTTGACCCTTTGATGGGCAGGACGATGTTCTGTCCACTGAGCCAGGGTGACCGAGGTGGTGAGATGGTGAGCGTCCCATCAATTGACGTGTGCTGGCGCCTTCACTGAACGCCTGGGCAGTTAGCACCTGCTGCTGTGATGTAGCGACAGTGGCAATGTGGGTGATGACACAGCCATGAGTGTCCTCTTCATTCCGCCCAAGGACACACTGGGCTCTTGCCCTAGAGGAGGGGTGGCTGACCTCCCCTGTAAATATTCCAGGCTTTCCAGGCCACGTGTCTCTGTCACAATTGCTTGTGGCTGCTCCCGTTTTCTCGCGAAAGTTCAGCCCGGACGTAAAGCTGTGGCTGTGGCCAGGAGCCAGTGACACGTGACAAAACCAGCCTGGCTCTGGCCTTGGGTTTGCTGTCTTCTGCCCTCGATCAGCACTTATCAGACTGTGGGAAACACCCGTCTGTTTCATTTCCAGTCTGTCATAAACGGATACGTGGCCCTATTGCCCGCAACCCAATTTGTAGACTCGGGTGGGGGGCTCTGGGCAAGGCCAGCAGGACACGGGCCGGCTGTGTGCTTGGATGTGGCGGTTGTGCTGATGAGCCGCAAAGGGTCTGAATGCTCAACTCTTCTGCTCCCACCTCGTCCGGCAGGTGGCAGTGTCGGGGACCTCACCTGGGGCGGCATTGCCTGGGGCCAGGGGTCGTGGGCCTGGGAGCCAGCCTGGGCTGGAGGGGCACCTGCACGGTGTGGGGGAGCAGGCTGGTTGGAACGCTGGGTTCTTTGCCTGTATCTTGGATGCCGTCTGGGGTGGTCTTTCCCTGAGCTTTATGGTCCCTCGTGCTTGGAGACGGCTCCAGAGGGATGGTTTGGCCTCCCACAGCGAGCCTCTCGGGAGCCCCTGTGCTGGGAGCCTCGTTCATTCACTCCCTCACTCCCTCACTCACTCAGACAGTCAGCAAATGCTTCTCAGGCATCTCACGTGCAGGGCTCATCCCTGCCCAGCAGTGTAGCTGGGAACAGAACAAGCAACCCCCCGTCAGGGTGCGGATGTTCCTGTGGGAGGGGTGGGGGGGGGTCAGTGAGCGGGGGAGGAGGAGGGGTGGCTGGCTGGGTAGGAAGTTGGGGGTCCAGGGAACGAGGGCTTACCAAGAAGCTGACGTTGGACTTGAAACCTGGAGGCAGCTCCAGGGCCAGGCATGTGAAAGCCTGCCTAAAGAATGTTCCAGGCAGAGGGAACGGCACGTGCAAAGCCCCAGAGGTAGGAGCTTTCTTGACTGGAACCTCCGTCACTGCAGGAGGGGTCCTTGAGTCCAGGGTCTGGGAATGGACCCAGTGCTTCCTTTGCCTGCTTGAGACGTTTCCTCAGCTCCTTCTGGGGTAAGGAGCACCCCTTGTCTTACCCCAGCCACAGAGAAAGCCCTCTTCCCAGCTTTGCCCCCCTTGTGCATCTCAGAACCTACCCCCCCCCGTGTGACCCAGGCAAGTCACTTTTTCCCTGTGCCTCAGGTTTCTCATGTTTGCGTAGGACAGGGGTTAAATTAACATATATGTAAAGCATTTTGTGGCAGGCACACAAAGTAGGCAGTTTATGAACGTGGGATACTGTTGGCATGATTCCCTTTTTGTTACAGGCGGAGAGCTCTGCTCTGAGATGTGGCAGGGAGGCTGCCCCCCTGAGGGCCTGGTGATTTCAGGCTCACGTGACCACAGCGAGCCCCACTTTGGTCTCAGGGTCTCCCTGGTTCTTGCCTTCCTGTAGCGCATCCGGGTGCCCTTGGGGGCTCTTGGGCTCAGCCCTGGAGACGGGCTTTAGGCCCTGGGGTGGAGATTAATGTGGGCACCGCAGGAGTGGCCCCTCAGGTGCTTCTTAGCGGGACTTTGCCGATGAACTCGTCCCGCTTGGCTCCTGACCTGGGAAACTGAGGCCAGAGAGCTGGTGCAGCGGCCTCCCCGACCCCGCGGCGGGGCCCCATGTGCCAAAGTGCCCCTTCCTCCTCGTTGGCAGCTGTGGGCACCGACTTGCCCGGCCCCTCCCGAGGTGGACTCTGCCTCTCCACCGCTTTGTTCATTTGCTGTTGTGCGAAGGAGCCAGCGGGAGAAACTCCCTCCTGGCAGCGGCACAGCTTGCTTTCTCTCACACCTCTGTGCGTGCGGGTGAGAGTTCTGCCCGGCAGCTTCACCAGAGTCATCCTGGAGCCTCCCCTCCCCCCAGCCCTGCCTGCGCGTGGGCCCGGGCCTGCGAACACCTGGTCTCTGTGCCAGCCGTCCCGGTGGGGGCGCAGGAGCCCTTCTGCCTCCTGGAAGCTGCCCTCGGTCTTAGGAGACGTTCTGGGAAAGGTAAAGGGATCGGAGGCAAGGAGCACGGAGGCCTCCTTTTATCTGCGTCGGTCGCCTGCTTCAAAGACGAAACAAGCTCAGCGGGTTTGCGTTAGGCCCTGCCGTTGGGTGTTCGCAACCCAGCCTCTGAGGTTGACGGGGTCCCGTGGATTCCAGTTCTCAACCTCGTAAGCTTCTGGCCTCTCAGCCACTTACATGCTTGTTTTGGAGGGTCTGACACACACATACATTCTCAGCCCGGTTACCTGCTATCAACTGATTTGTTTTGCAGAAATAACTGCTTAACTAAATACACCAGAGAGCAGAAGAATGACTTGCTTTTTTTATGGAAAATTGGGAAAATGGAGAAAAGTGCCAAAAAGAAAATAAATCGCCTGCACCCCCGCTCTCTCCTAAGCCTCACCCGTGTCAGGCATCGCTAATGGGTTGCCACACGCAGTGTACTGGCTGTTCAAGGCAGACAGAGCGAACCGATTTGGATTGGCACATGGGGACGCCTGTCCCGTCTTCTCGTTGGAAGGATGTGTTTCTGTTTGTTTCTAAAAATCGACAGTCGGGGTGCATCTGATTTGTTAATGTTTAGTTTTTCCTGGGTGATCATTGGTAATGAATGGAGTTTTACTAAAGCGGGAGGGTTTTGCATGAATTTCATCTCTTTCTGACTTTGATTTTTGCTTACATATGTGACACACGTGTGGGTTTTTCCTTCATTTGGAGCCTGGGCTTTGAGCCTCACAGACGGAGCCTCCCTGTCGCACAGGGACCCCGTGTTCACGTAGTGCCCAAAGTAGACACCAGGCTGTACGTTTCTTCCCAGTCGTCCCTGCTAACACCCAGGCTCAGTCGTCTCATCCGGGAAGTGGGCAGAATCGCTGAGCCAAGTGGGGGACTGAGTGCAGCGCCCACCCAGAACACCCATTAGCTGGGGGTGCCATCTCTCCTTGTCAGCTGGCCCCAAGGATGCCCTTGGACACACTGGGCCTTGAGGGCCGGGTGAGGATGTGGATGGGTCCAGCGTCGCGCTCACCCCCTCTGTCCTCTTGCTGCAGGACGTTGGGCTGCTCGAGTACCAGCACCACCCCCGTGACTACACCTCGCACCTGTCCCCCGGCTCCATCATTCAGCCCCAGAGGAGGAGGCCCTCCCTGCTGTCGGAATTCCAGCCCGGAAACGAAAGGTGAGAGGAGAGGCTCCTGTGCCTGCTCAGAGCCGTGGAGCCGTTTCTCAGGTGGAGAAATGGAGGCCCAGGGAGGAGGAGCGGAGCTTGCTCGGTTGGTGTTAGGGTGGTCAGGCTGTGTTTGCCCTTGTCCTTGGGGAAGGTCAGGGATGTGCAGCGAAGAGCCACGTGGCCCTCGGACTTCCCACCGTGGGTCTTTAGTGTGACCTCTGGGTGTTTGGCTCAGGCAGGAGGGGGTGACCACCAGGATGTGGGGCAGCGGGGCTGGTTCGCTGGTTGGAACGGACACGTCCACACCTGGGTGCTCACTAGAGCCCCCTTTTCTCTGAGTCCTCTCTGTGCCCCAGCTAGCGGGTGAGGCCCTCTGGTGTCTGCCTGCTGTGTGCGCTCAGCAAGGCTGGGTCCTCTCCGGGACAGTTTCCTCCTCTGCAGACTGGGGGGGCCTTAAGGAGAGCCAGTCAGGAGTGATTGGGCTGGACAGCTCCCCGCTCTGCACCTGGCAGCTGGCGCCTTTGCAGCAGGAGTGTTGTGATCAGCCGGTGATGTCTGCCCGGGGGTGAGGTGCAGGTGGCATCCTGTGTGTTCGCAGACTGCTGTGATTGGCTGGTGATGTCTGCCCTGGGTGGGTGAGGTGCAGGTGGCACCACGAGTAATATTATCTGTGTTGGACCCACAGTGCTTTTCGGACTTGACTGTGCCCATGAGTCACCTGGGATCTTGCTTAAGTGCAGAGTGTGACTCAGCAGGCCTGGGGTGGGACTCAAGATTCTGCCTTTGTCACCGGCTCCGGTAGGGGGGCTGAGGCTTCTGGTCCCTGGGCCACACTCAGGAGCGAGGGGGTGCGGAACCAGGGTACATCCCCTCCTGATAAACGTGGTTAGTGGATGTTGACTCGCAGGAAGACAAGTCTGGGTTTGAGTCCCATGTGCCCTGGACAAGTGGGCACTTCTCCTGCAGGACTGAGGAGGGCACGGTGCCCAGTAGGTGCTCAGCAGGGAGAGCAGTAGACGTGATGCTTGTGCCCTCACCTCCCGCAGGTCTCAGGAGCTTCACCTGCGACCCGAGTCCCACTCGTACCTGCCCGAGCTGGGCAAGTCGGAGATGGAGTTCATGGACAGCAAGCGCCCTCGCCTGGAGCTGCTGCCGGAGTCCCTGCTGCGGCCCTCACCCCTCCTGGCCGCCGGCCAGCCTGGGGGCTCGGAGGACCTGTCCAAGGTAAGGCCTAGCCCCCCGGGAGCTCCTAAGGATATCTGGGTTTTGTTGCAGTTGGGCTGCATGCAGGGGAAGGAGGAGGCGTGCTGGGCTTGGGGACTGCTCGGGCCAAGGCTGGGCAGAGGCTGGGCAGTGAGAGGAGGGTCAGGGACAAGGTTGGCTCTGTGGGGCACTGCTTGGCTGGAGAGGGACAGCTGCCATCTGAGTGCGCCCAGACTGCAGGGCCAGCACGCCTCCGATGTCCCCTTTAAAAGAGAAAGTTGAGCCGAGATGCGGGGTGGAGGCTGTGCATAGGTTAAGCACCTGTGGTTTGCTGCTGTGGGGGGCAGGGTTCTGCTGTTGACTGCAGCTCAGAGCAGGAGTCTGCAGGCTCCTTTGACCTCCATTTACCCGGAGGGAGCCAGTTGAGGTGCTTCTGGCCCCCAGGCTCACCCAGCTGCCGGGGGTGGGGGGGGTGGGGGGGGGCGGGGCCTGTGGCCAGGCCAGGTGATGGATGCCCCTCCGGGGAGTGCGAGCAGTTCCATTAGGTTTCTTCACCACCTCGGGGACACACACTGGCTCATTAATGGCCTCGGGCTGCTGGGTGAGGTCAGGGCTCGTCTGTCTGACTGCGGCACTGGTGGGCGTGGCTGGGGACTGGGCGCCAGGCAGGGGAGGGAAGGTTCCCCTCGGGCCTGCTGGATGACGCCCGGTGGGACTGAACCGTGGGATTTCAGGCTGAGGCAGGTCCTTTCCTTGGGAGCTGGCACACAAGGGTCATCCCGCTGGGTTGGTGATGGTGGTGACAAGCTCACGTTAAGCGAGTGCTGGCCCTGTGTCAGGCAGCGTCTTCTCAGCTCCATGAAGTCCGACCTGCGATCCCCTTGGATACTCGGAGTCCCAGGCTCAGTGGAAGCCACTTGCCCATGGCCATGGGGACATGGGGAGGGCACTGAAGCCCAGCCCTGCCCACCGGGCTGTCCCGCTGTGGCTTCCCCTCAACTCTCCCAAGCAGGCCGCTGCCTCCCTCCTCCCAGGGCCTGCTGCCACCCCGCCCCCAGCCCTCCAGCACCCGAGTCTGTTTCCTCCGTCGTCGCCTTGGCCGCTCAGCCTCCTGGGAGGGACGCTGCCCTAGGAAAAGCTGCTCCCTGAAGTGGGTCTTGGACAAGCAGGGGAAGGGGTGTGTGGAGAGGCACAGGGCCACACCAGGGAGGCTGTCCTTCCTCCCTGGGGACTGGAGCCTGTGGGCTGTGCCCCACGCTGATGTCCAGTCTGCCAGAGAACGGGCCAGTGGTCGTCTCTGGCCCCCCACAGACTGGCTCTCCAGAATGGGGGCTCGGAGCCCTCCTCTGGTTCTTGTGAGGGCCCGAGCCTCACCGGGCTCTGGGTCCATCTGCTTGTCTATTTCCTCGTGGCTCCCTCTGTGGGTCTTTTTCAATCTCTGTGTCTGTCTATCAGTCTCTCTGCCTGGGGGTATGTCTCTGTGTGTCTGTCTTTCTCTTTCTCTCTGTCTGTCTGACTGCCTGCCTGTCTGTCTCTCTGTGTGTGTCTGTCTGCCTCTGCTGGGTATGTGTGTATGTCTACGTCTGTCTGACTCTCTTCTCTCCCTGGACCCCGGGATAATGGGGAGGGATGGGCCCCGCGTTGGGGCCTGGCTGGACCGGCTGCTGTAATTGCTCCAGGCTGCTGAGAGCGTTGGAAACTCTGAGCACATTTTGGGCGGGGAAGGGAGCCCGGGAGAGCAGCTCTGAGAGCCCTCAGATGTTTTCTGCGTTTGCCGTGTGGAATTCAGCTGGCAGCTCTGGATGGGAATTCGATGGGATTTCTTTTCACTCCCCGCAACCCCCAGTTGTGTTCCTTTTTCATAGAAAAATGTTCTGTTTTCTAACGCTTGCTCCCCTGCCCTTGGGCCTCTGGAGTCCTGTGGCCTTAGAGGTTTCCTTTGGAATTCACCCAACTGTGTTTTAGGGGACTTTAGAATTGTCCCGAACAGGACTGTTTCTGAAAGTCTCTCGGCCTGCTGGGGCTCTCTGTTGGCTGAAAGGGATGGAAAGCCCATGTCGGGCTGACTCGAGTCAGCCCTGAAAATCCAAGGGTTGGTGGACTTCAGGCACAGCTCACTCCAGGTGACGTGGTGTTTATTACCAGGTCCCATTTTTAAGTGGAAGAGAAGGGGGGGAGAGAGAGAGAAACATCGATGTGAGAGAGACTCATCGATTGGTTGCCTCCCACACCCGGTCCCTGTTGCACAGAAGCAGTGGATGTGTCTCACTCGATGTTTCTCTCTCTCCCCCTCCCTCCCTCCCTCTCTCTCTAAAAATCAATGGAAAAAATATCCTCGGGTGAAGATTAACAAAACAAAGCTAAGCCTGGACCTTAGGGAAGACACTTTTGCCCGCCGGAGTTTACGGAAACATTCCTGGCACCTTTTCTAACTGTTGCCGGCGGTTGCCAGTCGCCTCCTCACGCTCGCACTGCCTCTACCAGCTTTGGGGGTGGAAACCTCCTTTTTGCTGATGTTGCTTTTGAGAATTATTCCCAGGTTGGGCTCACATTTTCAGGGTCTCCTGCCCCCAAAGCCTTTCTTTCCACAGCCCTTGTTCTGTTCACCGCCCTTCTCGGTCCTGGTGGAAGATGAGAGGGGGGAGATGTTTCCTGCAGCAGATAATGCTGCTGGGGTCCAGGAACCGTGTCCCCACCCACCTCCCGACTCCCAGGAATCCCGAGAAATGAACAAGGCTGCCATGTGTCCTAGGGGCACGGAGGGAGGGTGGACCTCGGGCAGGGGAGGGCGAGTCCGACGTCCGCTGGCACTGAGGTGCAGAGCCAGGCACGCCGGCAGAGCGGACGGCTTGTGCAAGGCTCCCAGGTGCTAGAACGCACAAGCTGCTTCTGATTTGGTGTTGGAGGGAGTCAGGTGCCCGTAGTCCCTGGGTCCCGGTGGGGGGGCAGTTGGCAGCCACCGTCGCTGCAGTTGTCCCAGGGAATAATGTGCCCTCTGTCCTCCAGTGCAGCTGCCATGGGGGTGGGGAAGCAGCAGCAGCCTGGAGCTCCTCCCGGGGCCTCCCCTGCCAGCAGCTGCTGGCTTGGCCTTGAGGATGGCCCTGGGCAGGGGCTGGGTCCTGCCTGCGCTACCAGGGCTGCAGCTGGGGGCTCCGGGGCAGACGACCCAGCCAGGGCTCATGGGGCGCTTATAGTGCCAGGCTCAGCTGAGTGCTCTGCACATGCTGACTCATCCAGCCCCACAACAGACTGGGAGGTGGGAATTGTCCCATTGTGCAGATGAGGAAACTGAGGCAGGGGTAGTGCATGATCTGCTTGAGGTCACGGAGCTGGGAGGAGTCAGTGGGGATGGGGATCTGAATCCAAGGCCTTAGAGGTGAGTGATAATAAACTCTAGTTGGTAGAATGGAATCAATGAGTAACCCAGTGAAGGCTTCTCTTGTTTGTTTAACATTTTTAAAAACTTTATTACACAAAGAGTAACGCTCAGTTAACGAAAAAGCAGAAAAATACTGGTAAATTAAAGAAGACTGGGATTTCTTGTTTTCGTTGTTAACCTTCACCCGAGGATATTTTTTCCTTTGATTTTTAGAGAGGGAGAGAGGGAGGGAGAGAGAGAGGAACATCCATGAGAGACACATCCGCATAGCCAGGTCCGTTTGTTTACATGTCGTCTGTGGCTGCTTTTCTAATAAAATGTCAGGGTCGAATGGTCGCAGCAGAGACCCCGTGGTCAGCAGAGTCAAAAATATTGACCGGGATGCTCCGTTTTCTCTCCACCACAGGACCGCAGCCTGACTGGCAAGCTGGAGCCAGTGTCTCCTCCGAGCCCCCCCCACGCCGATCCTGAGCTGGAGCTGGTGCCCCCGCGTCTCTCCAAGGAGGAGCTGATCCAGAGCATGGACCGGGTGGACCGAGAGATCACCATGGTGGAGCAGCAGATCTCCAAGCTAAAGAAGAAGCAGGTGCGGGCAGTGGGGGGCAGGCCCGCGGTGGCAGGTCTGAGCTCCCGGGCCAGCAGCCACGACCGGGGTGGTAACACTAGTCACAGTCGCTCTGAGTGTGCGTTGAACACTGTCTGTGTGCCGGCACGTTTTTATGTCCTTTACGTTTATTGGGCAAGGTGCCGTTTGGCATGGCTGCCCTGCTGCACAGTGGAACTTCCTGTGAGGACGGAGATATTCCGTGTCTGCGCCGCCAGGTGTGTGACCGTCTGCCACTGGAACTGTGCTCGCTGTGGCTGAGGGACTTAACAGTGTAATTTGAATCAAATGAAATTTACACCTGAAGAGCCGCACAGCTTCTGTGCAGACACATGGAACAGTGGGTGGGAGGGAGGTCAGGATTTGCAGCAGGCTGTCCAGGTTCAGGTCCCATCTCTGCCTCGTCCTGGTGATGTGGGGCTGGCAGGTACTTCTCTGCTTCACTTGCCTCCTCCATCACGTGGGGGAAATATCACCTGACTCGGGCCCTGGCTCTGGAATCCTAATGGGCTAGGCCTCCTAGCTCTGCCTCAGTTTCCTTGACTGTAAAGTGGGCACAGACGTGACACCCCTCCCCCCCATAGGTTGTGAGGAAGGAACAGGGTAATGCCCTGAAAATCAACCCTCACTGTGACTGTTGAAACCAAAGTTAACATAAACGCTTGTAATACTGATTTTATAATTTCATTTTTAATACTGATATAAAATGGATTGATAGTCTGCCTTTTCCCAGCTCTTCACATGTGACCCTCTCTGGCACCTTCGGGTCTCTGCTCAGATGCCCCCACCACAAACAACCCCCCATTCTCCCTGCCTTTTCCAGGAGCCCTCACTTCAGCCCTCCTCTCCCCCAGGGCCCAGCAAACCCAGACTAGCTGGGCTCACTGCCTGCCTTTGTAAATAAAGTTTTATTGGCACACCGCCACGCCTGTTGGTTTACATATTGTCTGCGGCTGCTTTCCTAATACAACATCAGAGTTGAGTGGTCACAACGGAGACACTGGCCAGCAAAGCTGAAAATATTTACTATCTGGGCCTTGACAGGAAAAGTTTGCTGCCCCCTCTGTCCTGTCTCCTCACTTGATGTCATCACCATGTGAAATAACACCTGCCCTGCTCTCTCGTGGTCTTCTCCCCATCACGTCACAGCAGGGTCCTTGTCTCCCTGTTCACTGCTGTGCCTCGGGGAGGGCCACCTTCACCCATGGGAGAGAATCTCCGCCCACCCTCTCTGGCTGTGTAATTCTTCCTTTTCTTGGCTTCGTTTGTTTCACACTCTTTTGGAGAGATTTCGATGCCATGCCAGGGGCTGGCTGCTCTTTTGGACGCCACCACCAGGGGTCGCTGTGGGGCTGAGGCAGCTGGGCTCCCCCAGCCAGGCCTTTGCCTGGTAGGACCCAGAACTGAATTTTCTGGTTCTTTCCACGTTGCTCTGTCTTGGTGGCGTTTTGGGTTTATAATGGTTTGCTGCACTGTCACGGGCAGGCTTTGTGAGCATTAGAGCAGAGAACCGTGTTCTAATCTCCTTCAAGATTTCCCGTCAGATTGCACACGTGTGTGATGGCCTCCTGTGTGGCCTTGGGCCAGTGTCTTTAGCTCTCTGGCCCTTACTTTCCCATTTGATACAAAACAGCAGCACGAGGGAAAGTGCTTAATGGTGTCTTATTGGGAGGGGGGTCCACTGTGAAGACCTCAGGGCAGATGACGGTGGCGGTGACCATGGAAACCAGTTGCTGAGTGCTTTGCTGACTCGAGGGTAGAAAATGTGATTATCCCCATTTTCCAGATGAGGAAAGTGAGGCTCAGGGAAGGTTACAGAGCAGGGACATTGTGGGAATAGAGTTCCAGTCTGAACAGTCTGGCTCCAGAGCCTACACGTCCTCTCTGAGGATGACTGTCCTTGTGATGAACATAATGGGCTTCATAATAACAGCTGGCTTTTCACCCCGGCTGGTGTGGCTCAGTGGTTGAGCGTCGACCCAGGAACCAAGAGGTCACGGTTTGATTCCAGGTCAGGGCACATGCCCAGCTTTCCGGCTCTGTCCCCAGTAGGGGGTGTGTAGGACGCAGCCAATCGATGTCTCCCTCATCAATGCTTCTCTCTCTCTCCCTTTCCCCTCCTCTCTAAATTCAGTAAAAACATATTAAAAAATAATAATAATAAATAACGGCTGGCTTTCAGCGAGTCCCAGTCTGTGCCGCATACTCACTAACATTCTCTCCTCGCTGCAGCCCTATCAGGGCAGCACAGCTACAAGCCCCATTTTACAGACGTGGAAACTGAGGTGCAGGGGTTAAGCTGCTTACCCTTCCCTGGCTGCTAGGTCCCCAGGGCGGGAGGGACCCTGGGAAAGGCGGGCTGCAGAGCCCGGAGGCCGGAGCTCGCCCTGGGCCGGGCCCTTCGCGCTGGGGGAGCTGGGGCCCCTCCAGGGCTTGGAGTCCCTGCGGGTGACTCAGAGGAAATGGTTAGCAGCCTGACTTCCTGCGCGGCCACCAGCTCCTCTTCGCGGGCCGCCCCCCGCCATGGGGCTGCCTCCCCTTCCGCCGGCCCGGCGCTCACCGCCCACCGCGCTCTCTCCACAGCAACAGCTGGAGGAGGAGGCGGCCAAGCCGCCCGAGCCCGAGAAGCCCGTGTCGCCGCCGCCCATCGAGTCCAAGCACCGCAGCCTGGTGCAGATCATCTATGACGAGAACCGGGTAGGTGTCGCCGCCTCCCCGCCCGCTCCCGCCTGCCCTGTGCCGGCTGCCAGGGGCCCCTCGGAGGATCCGGCCCTCCCCCGGGCCCGGGGTTCCCACCGTGACCTCCTGCACCCGCAGAGATGTGTGCGTGTGAGCGGGAGGAGACGGGCTGGCCAGCGCGCACCCACTTGGGGCAGTGTGAAAATGTGGGCATCGGGCTGCAGGAGGGCATCGGGACCGGCCCAGCGGGGCCTGAGCAGCCGCCCAGGCACTCAAGCAGGAGGAATCCCTGATGCTGTGACTAACGGTAGCGGCAAACACAGAATGAACAGCTCCTCCTTCCGACGGGCCAGGTGTTTTAGGTAGTAGTCTTAGGAGGGTAGGTACAGTAATTGTTTCTGTTTAACACGTGGAGGAACTGAAGTCCAGAGAGATTAGGTGACTTGTCCAAAGTCACACAGCTAGTAAGTGGTGGACCTGGGACTTGAACCTGCTGCGGTTCATCAGATCCCAGGGCCTGATTCGTCAGCACTGGCCTCTGCTAACATTCAGCCCTGGACAGGGCCTTTGGGATGGTTGGACACAGGATCTATAGCAGGCTGTGGGGGCTTCTAGGGGTCCCTGGGGGGCAGCTACTGGGTGTCTGGAGGGGGCTTAGTCTTGGGGAGGAGCTCAAGGTACCCAGAGTAGAATGTCTCCAGGGGCTGATCCCCAAGGTCTGAGCTGTCCTAAAGGGGAACCTGGTGTCTAGTGAGGTGGTGAGCTCCCTGTCATCCCAATCAAGCCACTGAGAGCTCAGCTTCAATGATTTACAGTTGACTTTTTCCAAGGGTGCTCTAGGTCTGTGGGTGTTGAGTTCCCTCCCTGTGTTACAGATGAGGCAGGAAACTGAGGCCCAGACAGGGACTGTTCCTTATCTGAGGTCACATAGTCAAGTGTGACTGATGGGGGATCTCCCCTCCCTGCCTTGGCCTTCCTGTTCCCCCTCTTGCCCAGGGCTTCTCACCATCCTTCCCAGCTGTCTCTGCTGTGGAATATGCTCTTGGCTACTGGATCAGTGCACAGAGTTTAGATGGGGGTTGAGACATACCTGATGTCCTGGGGCCTGGGAACATGTGACTAGTGCCTATGGCTGTAACTCCAGGCAGGAAACTATTGGATCATCTAGTTTGCTATGTTTCCGCCTCTTGAAGCAGCAATAGTTGCAGGATGAGACTGAGCCTACTGCGACCTGGGAGCTGGGCCTTGTGGGGCTGGTCACCCATCCCACACCCTGACTGCACACCCCAAGTAGCACATAATAATCATTAACAATAGGAGAGGTAAGAGGCCACATGTACTTGAGCCAGACATCTAGGTTCGGCTCCCATCCCTACCACTTCCTGGCTCTGTGACCTTGGGCAGATCACTTAAACCTCTCTGTGACTCACGTTCCTCACTTACCAAGTGATCACAGCACCCATGTCTCACAGCGGTGTGGAGGTTAAGAGAGTTCATCATGTAGTTCCCTAGAACAACGCCAGGCACCAGGTAAGTGCCGCCCGTATTGCTGTTCTTGCTCAGGTGCGCTGGGCGCATTGCACGCGTCCTATTCATTCATTCACTCAGCAGCCAAGTAATGGGCCGCCTGCTCTCTGCCTGCTACTGTTTCAGGCACTGGGGACACAGCGGTGACCTCAGCCCCAGCACACACAGATGCTTCCTGGTCGGGGACAGAGTATCACACCCACAAGTCCCCATCCCTGGGCATACCCTTGATCTGAGGAGTTTTGTCGTTCCTGTCCCCGATCCCCTTTCTGTTCTTTCATTCATTTACCCCTCTCTCTGCTGCATGCTCCTGCCCCAGGGCCTTTGCCCAAGCTGTGCCTCTGCCACAGCTCTTTTTCCCCATGGGGCTCGCTCTCTCACTCCTTCAGCTCTTTGCTCCAATGTCCCCGTTTCTGTGAGGCCCATTTTGACCTTCAGTTTAACCCTGCAAACCCTTCAACCCCCATTTCTCTTTCTAGTTTTAATGTCTCCTTCGTCCCTAATCCTCTGGGCATGATTCATATTTAATGTTCTGTTTCCTGGGAATGGAAACTCTGTGAGGGCAAGGGTTTGTGTCTCTTTTTTCTCTCGGCTGCGTCCCTAGCACCTGGACAGTGTCTGGCACATGGTAGGTGCTCAGTAAATGTTTGTTGACCATGTGAAGGGATGGCAGAGGGAAGGGGAGAGGAGACTGCCCCCTGGAGCAGTCCTCGGTTTTGGGGACTGTTCCCAGTGGAGGTTGGGTTGGGGGGATGCTCCCTCTGCCTGGGCTGAGCCTCCGGGGCTGGAGGCTGGGTGGGCAGAGGCCCCTCCGCTGCCCTTGGCAGGAGCAGCCAGGACTCTCCGCCCCTTGGGGGGATCAATAGGATTAAATTTTAATCCTCTCTCCTTCCCTGCTGGTTCCTCGGAGAGGCTGCCGAGAAGGGCCTGTCTGTAAATGCCGCACTGGCTGGAGGACGCAGCTTCCCCCAGGCAGGGCCCGCCTGGCGCTTCTGCGCATTGGACTCGGGCTCATTGTCCATTCGGGGCACACGGACAAGGCGCCAGCACGCAGCGGGGAGCCGGCTGAGCCAGGCTCCTCCTGCCTCCCAGGAGCTGTGTGCGGGGCTGGGCAGGTGCACACAGATGGCGGAGCAGGAGGCCTGGGGCGGGAGCGGCGGGGGTGGGAACGGCTGCTTGGAGGCCGTGGGTGGGCCATTGGCCCCAGGAGGGCGTTCAGGTGGGTGTCAGCACAGGCAAAGGCTCAGAGAGGGGACAGGGGTCCTGTTTCATCTTCAGAGGGAGTGTGTGGGGGCCGGAGGTAGAGGCCTGGGAGGACGCTCGCCTCGGCTTCGAGTTTAGATAAAGCACATACGCACACAGCACTAGGAAAGGATGGATAAGTAAGGGACAGTTTGCCTGGTGCTGACACTGTAGGAATTCAGGGCAATGGGCAGTCAAGGTAGACCTCCTGGAGGAGGCGGGGACTTGAGCTAGGTCAGCCATAGTGGGCACTACTGGGATCCCACCACTCCAGCCCTGCCCTGCCTGTGTCTGGCATCACCCCTGTATCTAGTTGCTGCTGATCCTCACAGAGCCTCATGAAGGCGCACAACCTCCTATTCATCCCTCAAAACCCAGCTTATGTAACCCTCCTGTTCCCTTTCCAGAGAGGGTGACTTAGTTCCCATTTCATGCCTGCCCAGTATAGCACACGTGTCCTCTTCCTGAGTGGACAGACCTGCTGTCACCCTCTGGACTAGCTGCAAGGACTGGGCTCCTTGCAGGCATCACTGGGTTTCATGCTGTATCTCACCCTGGAGCTTCGTATGGAGTGGGTGCTCAGGGCGTGTGTGTGGAGCCACCCTGTCCCCTCCCCACCCCACACCTAGTCCCTCACTTGGCCTGGCTCAGGAATTCTCCCATCTCTAGTCCCCCACAGCTGGCCCTGTTTTTGCTTCGAGGTGCGGCCAGGGCAGGGTCTGCTGTGACTGTCAGGGTGGCGTCTGCCCCCCTGCCCGGGAGATGCCAGCTTCCTGGGTAGAACCCAGCCCTTGTCTTTCTCCCTCCTCGAAGCCCAGAGATCAGAAGGATTTTTTCCTTACGTCATCTCCCTGTGCCTCAGTTTCATCATCTGTGAAGCGGGGCCGCGTCCTGCATCTGCCTCGCGCTGTGTTTATGTGTGATGTAAATGTTGGTATTGCATGCAGTGTACGCAGCGCTTGGCTCATTGTGGGTGCTCAATAAAGTGGCAGCCATCATAATCACGTGCCCCCGATTTCCTGGCCCTGGCCACACTCTGAGCCTGTTGGCCTCTGCATGGGTGTCGGCTCTGCATGAGGGGGCCCGAGAAAAAGGCTCTGTTCAGGGTGGGCTGGGCCTAGGGCTCTAGGAGGAGCTAGTTCTAGGTGCCAGCTTGAGCCCACCCACATGCTCACTTCCTGTCACTGGGGGCTGCCCTCGGCACCCATCCTCCCTGCGTGACACTGGGGACCTGATTCCCCAAGGCTCCAGCTCACCCCCTTTTAGTGGGTCTGGACTTGGGGCTCCTTGGGGGACAGTTCGATTGGGTGATGGTGATATACTTGGCCTGTCCTCCTGCCCACACCCTGAGTTTGGCTGAGTCAGGAGCCCCCCCTTTCTTGGCTCATGAGGGGTGGGGGGCTCAGGGCTTCCATGTGCACGCCTTGGACCCCACTTTCCCCATCACACACTGTGGCCCAGGTCCAGCAAAGACCCTGCTGAAGCACCTTCCGCAGCCCTGTGTGCATCCCTTTACCCCCGCTGGCCTGACCGCCCTCCTCAGCAGCCCCTGGCGGCCCCGGGGGGGGGGGCGGGCAGGGCCTGGCGGAGGGCACAATGCCGCCTTCACGGCCAGCTGGGGCCCTGAGGTCCAGCCTGTTGAATCCACCGCCATGGAGTCCTTTCTGCCACGTGTTCCTGTTTCCCTAATAAGTCCGGGGTTGTGAGAGGGGAGGGAGGCGGGGAGGCCCAGGGCAGCTGAGAAATAGTCACATGATTGTGAAAGACAAGAATCCTAGAAAGGGTATCTCCTAGCGGCTCTATCTGCCCTCCCGCCCTCCTCCCCCTGGCTGGCGGCTCCAGCTCCGAGGTAACCGAAGACACCCAGCCAGCTTCCGGGGCGCAGGCAGGCACCTCGCTTGGCACTGTGGGCTGGCTGGCGAGGAGCTGTGCCCACTCCTCGGGCCGGGGGCATCGGGCCTGGGGGCCTGCGGGGGATGGGGGACGTCACCAGAGAACTGCGTTTGTTAGAATCGAAACTTGGCGAGCTGGCAGGGATGCCGTGTGGGTGTTTAGGCCCCTGCGTGTTGGTTTCCAGCCCGGGGAGGGCGTATGGGGGCCACCGCCTTCCCACCCGCTGGGCCGGGCAGCTGCCTGCCGTTCTCGGAGGCCTCTATTTATACTCCATTCTGTGTGTGTGTGTGTCTAATTCCTTGTCTCCTCCATCATCCTGCAGAAGAAGGCCGAAGCTGCCCATCGGATTCTGGAAGGCCTGGGGCCCCAGGTGGAGCTGGTGAGCTAGGGGACGGGGTGGGAGCTCGAGGGGGGGCGGCTGGAGACGTGGGGGCGGCAGGTGGGTGTGGAGGCTGTGGGAAGCGTGGAGGGAGGAAGTCCTGTATTGCCAAGCGCTGCCCTGTCCTCGGAGGAGGCAGGAAGTACACCCTGTGATAAGAAGGAGGGCAGATGGCCGGTGGGTGGGCCGGGCATGTCGGGGGGTGGGGGGTGGAGTGGTGGAGCCTTGGCACTCCTGCTGGGCTCCCACCCTTCCCGCTCAGGCAGCAAGGAGAGCCCAGCCAGTTTGGTCCCACTTAGCATGGATCTGAGGTCAAGTACTAGATCTGCCACTTCATAGCTGTGTGACCCTGAGCAGGTCTCTTAACCTCTCTGTGCCTTGCTTTCCTTGTCTGTAAAATGCACCTAATAGCAACACACATCCCACTGGGGTGTAGACGTGATTAATTATTAGTATTTATAAAGCACCTAGCACGGTGCCCGATGGACAGTATGTGCTGAGCGTTAGCTGTTGTTACTATTACTGTCGTCGGTGTCATTTCACCAACGGGAAGATGCCGCCAGTCGGGGCAGAGCCGCGGGGCAGCGTGCAGGCATGCTGTTGACCCACACATGCACGCAGGACAGATGTCAGGTCCTTGTGCCCTCGATGGCTCTGGGGTGGGCGTGGGCATGCCCATGGGGCAGAAATAAAGTCGCATACATTCAGAACTGACTCTCAGCTCATCTCCACCCTGAGTTTGCCGAGTGGCCTTGGAAAGGGCCTGGGTCTTCTCACCTGTGCAAGGGGAATCGGGATTGAGGGCTAAAGGAAATGGCTTGTGGCGCAGGCTCCCGTAGCAAGGCTGGTGGCCCGTAGTGAGCGCTCAGCCAGGGGAACACTGAGGAGGGTGGAGCGGGGTGGCCCAGGAGCTGTTTCCTGCAGTGTCAGCTGCTCCCAGCCAGGGGTTGTCTGCTCAGGCCACCGCTGGATAGCGAGCAGCGGCCTTTCCCGGCCATGCGGGCTCTCGGGGGGGGGGGGCTTCTACGGCTCTGGGGCAGGTCCCAGGGCCCCTCCAGGGTCGGGGACAGGCTCCCAGCCTGGGGCACGAGCTCGGGGATGTCTCTAGCAGCTTTTTTTTTTTTTTTAGTAGCCTTATTAAGATGTAATTCACATGCCATACAATTCACCCATTTAAAGTGTATACAACTTAGCGGTTTTTAGCACAGTCACAGACGTGTGCAACCATCTCCATGATCAGCAACATTTCAGCATCTCAAAGGAACGCTGTGCCCTTAGCTATCACCTCATCTCATCCCCCCACCCCCCACCCCCACCCCCAGCACGTCCCGTCTCTATGGATTTGCCTGTTCTGGACGTTTCCTATCAATGGATCACACACTATGTGGCCTTTTGTGCCTGGCTTCTCTCCCTCAGCACCACGTGATCGAGGGTCATCCACGTCGTAGCAGGTGTCAGTGCTCCACCCCTGTTCACGGCTGCGCAATATTCCACCGCACAGTTGGGCCACATTTAGTTTATTCTTCATCTGCTGGTGGGCATTAAGTTGCTTTTGCTTTTGGCTGTTATAAATAAACGGGCTACACACGTTCACATTCACGTGCCTGTAGGGACCCGTGTTTTCATTTCCTGTGGGTGTCTACCCAGGACCAGAACTGTGGATCATGGTAATTCTATGCTTAACCTCTCGAGGAATTGCCAGACTATTTTCCAAAGTTGCTGCATCATTTTCTGTTCCCACCAGTAAGCCGCTGCTTTCTTTTTTTTTAAAAAAGGTATCTTTATTGATTTCAGAGACAGGAAAGGAGAGGGAGAGAGAGAGAGAAACATCAGTGATTAGAAAGAGTCATTGATCGGCTGCCTCCTGCACGCCCCCGACTGGGGATCGAGCCCCCAACCCGGGCACGTGCCCTGACCGGGAATTGAACCTTGACCTCCTGGATCCTAGGTCGATGCTCAACTGCTGAGCTATGCTGGCCAGGCTGCTTCTTGCCTCAGTTTCCCCTTCTTAACGGGACCGCAGAACTAGAGGTGGTACCCAGCCATTCACAGACCCGGAGGCTCTCCCTCTCCTCTTTCCTGACCTAAGTAGTCCCGGGGCCTCCTGAGTGGGGGACATGATTGGAAGTCTCTGTCTGGGGGCCCAAGGCATGTCATGAGGGAAACAGGGCTGGTGTCCCTGGGAGTCGGCAGGAGTCTGCTGGGCTCAGAATCTGAGTGGTGGTTTTTTTCCCCATTGATTTTTATAGAGAGTCAAAGGAAGAGAGGGAGGGAAAGGGGGGGAGAGAAACGATTGGTTGCCTCCTGCACACGGGATGGAACCGACAACCCAGGTACATGTCCTTGACTGGGAGTGGAACCTGCCACCCACAGGTGCACTGGCAACACCAGCCAGGGCCTGAGCGATTCCTCCTGGGTCATCCCCTGCATGGGGTCCCAGAGTACAGGATCCCTCAAGGCTGGCGGCGTAGGATGCTGAGGTCTGATGTCTGGTGGGCTTCCTGGCTGTCACTGGAGTCCCCGGAAGCCAGTGGGCTGTTGGCTTGGTGGCCTTCAGTGAGCCTGTGGAGGAGACTCACGGTGACAGGGTACATGCTGTGTGTCAGGCCTCGTGGACGTGTCGCTGTCCCTTTTCTAGCTGAGGCACGGAGAGGGCAGTGCCCTGCCCAGGGTCACACAGCGAGAGATGAGGTGAAGGTGTCCTGAGCCTGTGGGGTGTGGCCAACGAGTTCTGCTCAGATCTCTCCTCTGCCTGGTCACCTCAAGGCCCAAGTGGCCAGAGGTGTCCTCCAGAGGGAGGCGGCTCAGAGGGGGGCCCTCTCTGCAGGGGTCACTCGTGCCACCCAGGAATCAGAGCCCAGGAGGGCCTGGGGTCGGGGCTGCACCATTGGGAGTCCTGTTCCCCGCACATGTCTCCCGGCTGCAGCCTCAGGGACAGTGGTGTGGGCTCTGTGACTGCTCCGGGAGGGACGCCTGGGCACAGGAGAAATTTGCATGTGGCAGGGACCCTCCATCCCAGCACCCGGGGGACGGCGGCCTGGCCTGGAGCAGGGCCGCGCGAGGGTGTGGGCAGCCGGCTCCCCCTCCCGCTGCCTTGAGTCACTGCTTCCTTCCTGTTCCGAGGTGTTATTTTAAGAACGTGGTGTCACCACAGGGTGAGGGCCGGGCTGACGCTTCACTTCTCAGGGCGCCGTCTACCTGGGGTTGCTGACTCTTGGCCGCCCCACCGGCTGGCTGAAGTCAGGCCCGAGGGCGACCCCACCCCCTCCTTGCCCCGAGCCCCAGCTCTTCTCTCTGAGCCATGGGAGTGTCTCGCTTCTGCCGCGGGGCTTTTGCCCAGGGCTTCGCGTCGGGCGCCCGCAGTCGGGCACGTCCTCCCCACTCCCGCTGCCTCTGCCCCCTCGTTGGCTGTGCCCCCGCCTTCAGGCAGGGAGAGGGAGGTGGGGGGACGGCGAGACACGGGCCGGGCCCAGCCTCACGCCCAGGCCTGTGGGTGGGACTCTCCTCAGGGACTGGGGCCCCGGCGGGGGGTGAACCCTGTCAGGTTGCGAGAGGCAGGGGAAGCCGAGCCCCCCGGCTGCCGTGGCCGTGGGGCTGAGGTCGCCTCGCGGCCGTCGCATTGGGACTCACCTCATGGGATAGATGGGGCCCTGCCTGGCCTCCTGCAGCCCCCTCCTGCAGGTGGCTCGGAGGGGGCCTGTGGCTGCGCTGCTTGTGGGTGGTCCCCATCAGCTGGTATCATTGGGAGGCTTGTGGGTGTCACAGGGGGTGTCCCCTTTGTCCCCAGGAAGAAATTCCAGGGTGGAGCCTTGTGTGCCTTCTTCCCCCACCCCGGGTCCTGCCTGAGGCTGCAGGACACCCAGTCCCTGTCCTTCCCGTCCTGCTTGACCCCTCACACTCTGTACCTGGTTCTTCTAACACAGTCACCCATGGCTGTCCCCGAGGTCCCTGCTGCGTGTGTGGGCCCGTGAGAGTGACAGAGGGTGGGAAAGGGAGAGGGTGGCTCAGAGACACATATGTATGCAGGGGGTGCAGGCAGAGAGAGAGAGAGGTGGGATCCTAGTGCCAGCCCATCTCCTACCAGCTGTGGGCAAGTGCTTTAACCTGTCAGGGACTCAGTTTTTCCATCTGTAAAATGGGAATGAGAATGGAGCTTGTTAGCTACTGCCATGTAACAGGACAGCCCCAAGTGTAGTGGCTCAAGACAACCACCGTTGAACTGTTTGCCACGAGGGTAGAAGTCAGCTGAGCGTTTCTGTTGATGTGAGCCCAGCTCGCTCACGTCCACGGTCAGCTGGGCGGTCAGCAGGCGGCTGTAGCTCAGCCTTAGCCGGGCCGGCCCTGCTGTAGTCTGTGTTGTCGCCTGCCTCCAACAGGCCAGGCTCGGCTGTCCTCTCCACAGGGACAGGCCACTCAGAGAGGAAGCAGGACTGCAGACACACGTTTCCAAGCCCCTGCTTCTGTTACATTTGCACCTGTCCCGTCGGCCAAAGCAAGGGTGTGGTTGGATCCAGGGAGGCAGGATAAATTGGTGCGGTGATGGTGGTGACAGGGATGCTGGTACTTGGGCATTTCTGCCAAGCACTGGTTTAAGAACTTGCAAGTACTGCCTGTTTCATCTCCACATCAGACCCTGTGAGTTTAACCCTGGTTATAGATGAAAACCCAGGGGTCCGGATGGCTCAAGTAACTCACCCAGAGACACACAGCCAGGGCATGTTAGGACCAGGCTGTGCCCCTCGGTTGTGCCCTGAGCCCCTGGCGGTGGTGATGGTGCCATGCACGAGGCACTGCCCAGCAACTAGCCAAGCTCTGGACCCATCGCAGACCCTACAGCAACTTGCTTCTTTCCTGTGCGTGCATGCCGCTGTACGTGGGCCTGGCCATTCATTTTTCAGTGCTGTATAGTATTCCGGACGCAAACAAACCCTCATTTCCCTATTCATCCTCCTGCGGGTGGGCTTTTAGCTTGCTAATGGGTTGCTGTTGGGAGTGGTGCTGTCCGGACATCACCTTCTGACGGTCACCTCCTGGTGGGACACGGCCCGGCGGTTCTGGGGCTTCCACAGGAGGGGTGCAGGTTGCAGGGCGGACACACGTTCATTCTTTAGCACAGGTGTCTTCACTGCTCCCGAAGCCTGTTGCCCGCGCACATTTGCATGAGCCATGCGCCAGCCTTCCTGTCTCCCCCACGTCCTCGCCAGTACCCGGCCTTCCTCAGCTTATCTTCTGTTGGCTGGTGGCTGACGTGGCCTCTCAGTGGTTTGCACACTGAGAAGTTGAGGACCCCCTGTTGGAGATCACTGCTGATCTCAGCTCCCCCAGGACGGGTGTGATCGTTCCCAAGGCTTCGGCCATCGCTGCCCAGTGCCCTGCAGAACAGCCTCAGTGGCCTTGGCAGGAAGTTGTGGTACCACAGCTGTGCCCAGAGGGTTAGTCTGTTCCTGGCTGGGGCCGTGGGCTGGGTCCCTGTGTTCCGTGTCCTGCCTGCCGGCGGCTGGTTCCCACGCCGGTGGACAGACGGCTCACAGGTGTCAGGGCCTTGGGCGCTGTGGTCGAGGGGGCTCGGGGGCACTGGCTGCCGGGCACCGGCTGCCGGGCGCCACAGTGGGGCTGCGGCCCGCCTGGCGCTCACTCTCACGTGCTTTCCCTCCCTCTGCAGCCCCTGTACAACCAGCCCTCTGACACCAGGCAGTACCATGAGAACATCAAAATGTGAGTACGTGGGCCTCGTGCAGACGCCCAGGGCGGGGGCCAGGCTGTCCGGCCTGGGAAGCCTGGGGTGGGACGTAGGTTCTCAGCTGGGGCTAGGGTCGGGAAGGGAGGCAGAAGGGGGCAGTTTGGGCAAGAGATCCGGGCCAGGCAGGACATAGATGGGGTCCGAGCAGGCCTGGGGTAGGGAGGAGGCAAGGGAGTGGCCCCATGAAGCTTCGGGACACAGACCTCAGGTTGGGGAGGACGCTGTGTGCACGGCCTGTAGAGACAAGGTGGAGGGTTGGGAGTCCTCGCCCCGTGTGAGCAGGAGGACCCTGCCAGGCAGAGGAGAGTAAGCTCAGGAGGATGGCATGGCCCTGTGGTTCGGGCTGTGATCCGAGCATACTTGCAGATGTCCTGTGGTCTGCGCAGCGGGTCCGTCTGTGTCATTGCCCAGTATGGGCAGCTGGGAGCCCTTGTCCCGACTAGAGGCTTTGCAGGTGGCCAGAATGATGGCTCCCTATGAGGGGGCCTTTCTTGGATGGGTGCTGGGGCGAAACAGCATCAGTTAGGTGCTACGTGTGCTTGGCCGCCCGGTCTGGCACAGTGGGGTGCCAGGACCATACTGGGGCCTGGGGGCTCCGTGTCTTCCTGTTGGGAGCGAGGCATCGGAGGGGTGGCTGCAGAAGGGGCTGGCTTTTTCTGGGGATGCGTGAATGGGAGTGTAGCCTCCCTGGCTGAGGAAGGGCTGTTACCGCTGCTTGTTACCCTGGAACCTGGAAGGTGAAAGGGGTGCAGAGCTCACCTTTTGGGGACATGTGGCCGCGAGCACTCCGAGGGGGGGTTAGGTTGGAGGCACACTCTGGAGTCACAGCCTTTGAGAGGGTGCAGGCTTTTTTGTGTGACTTCTGAGGGTGGTGCTTAGCTTGTCCAGTGGGCGGTCCAGCCCATCTTGTTGTCCGAGTGTCCCTGGGGTACAATTGCAGGGTGCACATGCAGTAGTGAGCTCCCCATCCCTTGAGGTATGCAGCCTCCTGATGGTGTCCACATACCTGCTGGGGCTGGACTAGTGGTTGGCGAGGTTTCTCTCTTGTAGTTTCTGGACTCACCTGACTGGTCCAGGCTCAGGTGATCAACTCACAGATGACTGTATTTCAGTTTAAAACACAGAGATGAGTCGTTTGAGATTTCTTAATAAGTGGTCAGCTTTATTTTAGAAAAATATACCCGTAAGTAAAGTATTTGAATTTAGATGTCCTTAGAATTTTAATGTTTTAAAAACGATTTTCCATGAAAATGACCGCTTCTGTGTATTAAATTTCAGCATGATTGTCATTAAATCGGTGGAGTCGTTCACTTTAGAAAATGCTGTTAAGATGGCAAATGGGGAGATGGTAGAAAATGTGAGGGGTGGCTTTAGCCAGGAGGATCAGGGCAGGGTAGGACCTGGCAGTTGAGGGAACACTTGCAGGCTGAGAGGCGGCCGGCAGTGCACATCTCCCAGGCAGCTGGAACAGGCCGTGCAAAGGCCCTGGGGCTGGTGCACTGGCGGGATCCCAGAAGGTCAGCAAGGCCCGAGGGGGTAGGTGAAGGGGAGAAAGGTGCCCAGGACTGGTTTCATTATCTGCACATTGAGGTTTATTCTGGGAAATGACGTGCTTGGATTTTTTTTTTTTAAAGCTCGAGCAGGTGGCTACAGGGAGAAAGGACTGGGGGTTGGGAGACCTTGGCAGAGGCCACTGCAGCTGGTGGAGCTTGATGCTGTGGGAGCTGTGGGGGTGGGCAGGGGTAGGGAGGTCCTATGGACTCCAGGGCTGGGGGCCTGGGCAGCCCTGCGGATAGACGGTGAGGCTGCGTCCTGAGGTGGAAGCTGACGGTGCAGGGACAGGGTTAGGGCCACGAACATCTGGCCCTTGTGGCTGCTTACTCTCAGTGGCTCAGTTTCCCCATCTGTGAGATGGGGTAGGGTTGCTGTTGAGGATTCAGTGGGCCACTTTCCCTGAGGCGCAGAGGAAGGGATCTGTGGTTTCTGTCCTTCCTGTGCAGACACCAGAGCTACTGCTCGTGTGTCCACTCTCCCACTGGCATTTTGTTGTTTTTAAATCTTCACCGGAGGGCATATTTTTTCCATTGCTTTTCAGAGAGAGTGGAAGGGGAGCGTGGGGTGGGGGGGAAAAATACGTCAATGTGAGAGAGACACGTTGATTGGTTGCCTCCCACAAACACCCCAACCGAGGCCGGGGATCGAGCCTGCAACCCAGGTACGTGCCCTTGACTGGGAATCGAACCCTTGACCCTTTGGTGCGCAGGCTGACGCTCTAACTGCTGAGCCACGCTGGCTGGCTCCACAGATGTTTATTAAGCACCTGCCATGCGCTAGGCCCAAATTCTGGGGAAACTGCAGTGGGTGAGGCCTGCCGATCCGGGGGTGCAGACAGGTAATACATCTGTGGACAGTGGGAGCTTGATAAGGACAGTGAGAGGAGCGGCAGGGCTGTGATGCGGAGCATCTCCAGGCTCCCTGTCGTCCTCTGTCCGCCCCCTGGCCCGGCCTCCTCCCAGCCCCTCCCTCTTGCCGCTGTAATTGCCATCAGGTGGGAGGTGACCCTTCCCCAGAGGACCTCGCCCTGTCACTTTAATTCCTCTGTGTCTGCACGCCAGGGCTGCGGACTCGAAGTTAATTTCACGCTTGACTTCCTGCGGCTCTGGCAATTTCGGATGTGTTCAGGTCACCTAGACCCACCTCCGCGGCTCTCCCACCGTCACCTGCCGCCTCGGGGGTGAGGGAGGGCCACCTGGGCCCCGTGGTGGGGACTTGCCGTAGGATCTTCCCCCCAAGGCCTCAGGAGGGACTCCTCAGACCTCGCCGACCCTGAGGACACAAGGGAGGGGCTGCGGGTGACCCTGAGCAGCGTAGTGGGTGCTCTGTTGAGGGAGGGGCCTGGCCAGAGTCTCCTCGGATGTCCAGAGTTGCCGGTTCCTCGTTCCCGCCTGGTTCACGCTTCTCTCTCCAAGTCCAGGCTCCTCCCAGGCCCCGCCCTCCTGCTGCTGTAATTGCCACCAGGTGGGAGGTGACCCTTCCCCTGAGGACCTCGCCCAGGGGATGAGGCCTGTGAGCCCCTCACGGGTTATGCGTTTTTACTGAAGACTAGCTCCCCTTGGCACCCCGTAAATGCCCGCACCAGGGAACTCACGGTGCCGCCTGTGTGTCTGCCCTTCCCGGGCCCTCGCAGAGGCTGTTCCTAGTTTTGCTGGATGGAATCTCAGGAGAGGAGGTGTCTCTGCAGAATGCTGTGTGCATCTCCAATATCAAAACACTTCTCAGTTAAAAGTAAACACCCAAAAAATGTTTGCTGGACGGATGTAGAACAAGTGGACACCCCAAGCCAGGCATCTAGGGGAGGCTGACTCGCTTGTGGGTGTCAGACCTGGAAGGAACAGCCCAGCGGCGAGTGCCCAGGACTGTGGGACTGTAGCGAATGAATGGTGGGCCATCTGGGCCGTCGCCCCGTTTAAAGCCCCCCCCCCCCCCCCCCCCCGGCCTCCCTTCCCAGCAGGGGGCAGGAGGGAGCACAGCCAGACCCCAGCATTTCCAGAGAAGCTTTAAGTTGAGCTTTTCATGCAGCAGCTCCTGGTTTTAGTTGTGGCCACGGGTACGGAATTTTTCGAATACTCCTCAGTCCAAACACAACGCTCTCACATGCCGCCTCCGCCGGGCGGACTGCGCCCTGCGCCTGTTCGCGACCTGCGGACGCTTATCCCTTCTGGCAGTAAGCAGAGGCCTCCGGGTGCCCCCTGGGTGCTGGGCAGAGCACTTGCCCTGGCAGGAGACGCGGACCATGCCCTCCGCCGCCGAGGTAAACGCTGGCAGCTGTCCCGTCCCCTCTGTCCGCATGGGACTTGTCCTTACCGACCTTTCCTTCCGCGACTCGTTAAACGCCGTTAGGCACCGTGTTAGTGACCTGGGGCGGCTGGGGCTGGGTGGCTGCAGACAACACCCGATTCTCTCCAGGTTTTGGAGGCCAGAAATGGGAAATCGGCATGTCGCCGCCCTGGGGGGCTCCCAGGGAGGCCCCGCCCGCCTCTCCCGGTCGAGCCTGTGGGCCTCGGGAGTCTCGGCTGCGCAGGGCCTGCGCTGTCTTCCCAGGCCCTCCGCCCTTTGTGCGGGTCTGTCTTCGTGTCCAAACTTCCCCCTTTTTGTAAGGACTCCAGCCACACGGGATGAGGGCCACCCTGATGACCTCTTTCCAATCTGATGACCTCTCTAAAGACCCGATTTCCTGGGGGTCAGGACTCCAGCGCCTTTTCTGGGGAGAGGACACGTGTTACCCCATAGCTCACACCAGGCCCTCTGCCAGCTGCGAAGTCAGTTACACGTGACGCTCGCCAGGGAATCTCGAATAGGTCATGTCCCCGTTTTTCTATTTTTTTGGTTATTCCTCACCTGAGGGTATTTTTCCATTGATTTTCAGAGAGCGCGGAAGGGGGGGGGACGTCGATGTGAGAGAGAGACAGCGGTCGGTTGCCTCTCACAGCCTGGACCGGAGCTAGGGCTCGAACCTGCAACCCAGGTACTTACCCTTGACCGGAAATCGAACCCACGACCTTTGGGTGCCTGGGCTGACACTCTAACTACTGAGCCACACCTGCCAGGGCTGTGTCCTTTTTTTAAAAACGACTTTAAAATAGCTAAACTTATAGAAGACCTGCAAACACAGTACAGAGAATGTCTCGTAGCTCCTTCCCATTTTCCTATGAATGTCCATTTTCTGGTCCAAGATCGGACCCAGGCTCCCACATCCCGCTCTGTCCTCCGGTCTCCGCCATTGTCAGCCTGTGCTGGTTCCTCGGCCTTCCCTTGGCTCTCCCGATCCTGACACTCTGGAATAGGACCGATCAGGGGTTTTGTAGAATGCCCCTTAGTTTTAGTTTGTCTGATATTTCCAGGAGGAGGCGGGGCTTGTGGACTTGGGGAAAAGTCCTGCAGAAATGAGGGAGACCCCCGCCCTGTCCCATCCCATTTGAGTGCAGTGTGGGCTCTCCGGGCCCGTGTTCCCGGTGTGAGGTCTGCGTGGCTGCAGGTGTGGGCTCTCCGGGCCCGTGTTCCCGGTGTGAGGTCTGCGTGGCTGCAGGTGTGGGCTCTCCGGGCCCGTGTCCTGGTGTGAGGTCTGCGTGGCTGCAGGTGTGGGCTCTCCGGGCCCGTGTTCCCGGTGTGAGGTCTGCGTGGCTGCAGGTGTGGGCTCTCCGGGCCCGTGTCCTGGTGTGAGGTCTGCGTGGCTGCAGGTGTGGGCTCTCCGGGCCCGTGTTCCCGGTGTGAGGTCTGCGTGGCTGCAGGTGTGGGCTCTCCGGGCCCGTGTCCTGGTGTGAGGTCTGCGTGGCTGCAGGTGTGGGCTCTCCGGGCCCGTGTCCTGGTGTGAGGTCTGCGTGGCTGCAGGTGTGGGCTCTCCGGGCCCATGTCCTGGTGTGAGGTCTGCGTGGCTGCAGGTGTGGGCTCTCCGGGTCCACGTCCTGGTGTGAGGTCTGCGTGGCTGCAGGTGTGGGCTCTCCGGGCCCGTGTCCTGGTGTGAGGTCTGCGTGGCTGCAGGTGTGGGCTCTCCGGGCCCGTGTCCTGGTGTGAGGTCTGCGTGGCTGCAGGTGTGGGCTCTCCGGGCCCGTGTCCTGGTGTGAGGTCTGCGTGGCTGCAGGTGTGGGCTCTCCGGGCCCGTGTTCCCGGTGTGAGGTCTGCGTGGCTGCAGGTGTGGGCTCTCCGGGCCCGTGTTCCCGGTGTGAGGTCTGCGTGGCTGCAGGTGTGGGCTCTCCGGGCCCGTGTTCCCGGTGTGAGGTCTGCGTGGCTGCAGGTGTGGGCTCTCCGGGCCCGTGTTCCCGGTGTGAGGTCTGCGTGGCTGCAGGTGTGGGCTCTCCGGGCCCGTGTCCTGGTGTGAGGTCTGCGTGGCTGCAGGTGTGGGCTCTCCGGGCCCGTGTCCTGGTGTGAGGTCTGCGTGGCTGCAGGTGTGGGCTCTCCGGGCCCGTGTCCTGGTGTGAGGTCTGCGTGGCTGCAGGTGTGGGCTCTCCGGGCCCGTGTCCTGGTGTGAGGTCTGCGTGGCTGCAGGTGTGGGCTCTCCGGGCCCGTGTCCTGGTGTGAGGTCTGCGTGGCTGCAGGTGTGGGCTCTCCGGGCCCGTGTCCTGGTGTGAGGTCTGCGTGGCTGCAGGTGTGGGCTCTCCGGGCCCGTGTTCCCGGTGTGAGGTCTGCGTGGCTGCAGGTGTGGGCTCTCCGGGCCCGTGTCCTGGTGTGAGGTCTGCGTGGCTGCAGGTGTGGGCTCTCCGGGCTGTGTTTCTGGTCGTGGATGTGTCTGTGGTCACTTTGCCACAGCAGGTGTAGCTCATGGGCAGAGCAGAGCCTACATGTGTGGGGGGCTAATGGCAGCTCCAGGGGAGGGCAGGATGCCACAAGCACTTCTCCCTCTTCAGAGCCCCCTTTTCTGCAGACGAAACTCATCCTAATCGTGGGTGGGGAGCACGTCGGGTTGGGAGAGGAGAACGGACTTGGCAGTTGGGGGCTCGCTCCGAGGGGTACGGGCATCTCTTACCTCACTGAGAACCAGCACTGGCCACTTCGGGGCTGGCTCTCGGGACCAGTTCAAGGTGGACAGGATACTGAGCCCCTCGGTACTGACCCGCCCCTCTCGCTGTCCTCCTGCGTAGAAACCAGGCGATGCGGAAAAAGTTAATCTTGTATTTCAAGAGGAGGAACCACGCTCGGAAACAATGGGTAAGTTACCCCTCAGCCCCTTCCCCACACCTTGTCCCGGCCCCAGTGGGCCAGGCTTCCTTGGGAGCTGGAGACGGTCCATGCCACGTCAGGCCACACCTGCCGGGACCCCTTGGCTTTGCAGCTGTCCTGTTACCGAGTGCCCAGGCTGGGAAGAAATGCCAAGGACAGCGACAGAAATGGGAAGAGACGGTAGCTGTCTCTGTGAAGCCGGGGGCTCAGAACACAGCTGCCCCACGGAGGCCTGGGGGTGGGTTGGGGTCGGGAATTCCGTTCTCCTTCCCACCCAACCTGGATGGGGAAAATCTGGTCCCTTGTCATTAGAGGACCCGTTGTGGGTTTCCAGGTGGAGAGAGAGAGAGGTTTGTGGTAAGAGTTGGAGGACTGGCATGGGCCGTGAGCTTTGCAATTGCAGGGAGCTCCCTTATAAATGAGGTTGGCCCAGCAGGCAGTGGCTGCCTGGAGAAAGACGGGGCACTAGCTCCCGCATCCTGCCTGGAGAGCACATGAGAGGGAACCTGTGCAGCTGTGGCTTAAGGTGGCCGTGTCCGTCGTGGGGACATCAGGGCCGAGTGATGGAGGGGGAGTTACCTGCTGGTGTTCTTCCAGCTCTGAGGGGAAGAAGAGCTGATTCAGATGTGCTTAAAGAGTAAAGGCATTTGTGTAGCTCAGAAAGTCCACTGGGTGGAGTTCAGGAGTGGTGCGATCAGGTTTCGCCTTCATTTCTATGCAGTTCTTTTTGCCCAACTCTGTATGTTAATACATTGGCAAACTGGTTTCCCTGTGGGACCTGAATTCCTACAGCAGGTTGGAGTGTTCTAGAGCCACAGAGAGAGCCCTTTCTCAGACCATTTCACCAGTCCTGATAGAACCACTCGAGGGCGTGAGTCCCTCTGAGCCAGTTCCTAAACTCACTCTGCTCTGGTCCCAGACCTCAGCTGGGCCCTCAGAGAGAGGAGACACTTCTGGCCCAGATACTGGGCGACTGGGAAGCTGGATGGGCGGCGTTTGGGACCCCCGGGGCCCTGTGGGACAGAGACCAGGAGCATGTCTGTGTTGCCGGCTGCTGTGGACGGGGCCCCGGCCATGTGTAGCTGCTGAGCGCTGGAAATGGGGCTGGGTGACCAGGAATCTGAATTTTAAATGTTACAGAAATTTACACGAACTGAACAGCCACACACGGCCAGCGGCATCCACTTTAGATGCGGCCTTTCTAGAGGCAGGGCGGCCACTACCCAAGGAGGGAGGTACCCAGGCCCTGGGTGGAGAGAAGCCTCTGGGTTTTCTTCAGGGCCCGGGTATGCCCAGGTCTCACGTGACTGTGCATATCTGCTGTGTGACTGGGTGTCTGTGTGACCCCGAGCCCATGTAGAGTGGGCAGCAGTGGGGAGGCTGCAGGCCTGGTGCAGGGGGACCCTCAGCAGTGCCCCCCGTGGTGCCCCCAGGAACAGAAGTTCTGCCAGCGCTATGACCAGCTCATGGAGGCCTGGGAGAAGAAGGTGGAGCGAATCGAGAGCAACCCCCGGCGGCGGGCCAAGGAGAGCAAGGTGCGGGAATACTACGAGAAGCAGTTCCCCGAGATCCGCAAGCAGCGCGAGCTGCAGGAGCGCATGCAGAGGTGAGCGGGGTGCCTGCCTGCTGCCCTCCCTGCCCCTGGGACTCACCGGGGACCTGGGCCAGCTTGAGGCCTGGTCAGCAGAGGCGCCCCGGCCTGTGTGAGACCGAAAGCCCAGCAGGGTCTCAAACTGGCGGCCCCTGCAGTGTTGGGGTCCCGACATTCCCGGGCCGGACTGGGGGCTCCATGCCCTCCCCGGTACCCCTCGGCGTGGGGCTGTCCCTGTGGGTGTGGGAGCCCCAGCCCCTCCCCGCTGCCCATGGGCTGTCTCAGGGGAAGTTGTGGGCTCGGGTCTGTGCTGAGGTACCGGCCTCCGGTCCCTCCCTGGCTGCCGAGGCCTGGTCCTGAGCGTGTCCCTCTGGTTTCCAGTAGGGTGGGCCAGCGGGGCAGTGGGCTCTCCATGTCAGCCGCCCGCAGTGAGCACGAGGTGTCTGAGATCATCGACGGCCTCTCGGAGCAGGAGGTGAGTCCCCGGCCTTGACTTGATTTGTTCCTGGTGGTTGACGTCAGGGCTTGTTACTGAGGTGTGGGCAGAACCATCGTGGGTGTCAAGGTGCCCGGGGGTAGCCATCCCTGTCCCTCGGCCTGAGGGATGAGCAGAGACAGGTGTTCCTGGCCTCCTGATCCCCCTCTTCCTTCTGTGCCACCGTTGGCTGAATCCCACTGGAAGCCGGAGGGTGGGGTGGGGGCCCTAAGAGCTATGGTGTCTTAAGTCAGCCTCCTGCTGCCTAGAACCAGGGGCAGAGGGAGAATCCCCACCACACCCACTGTCCACACGGCAGGGACCTCCTGTGAGACCCCTCAGCCCCACCACCTCGAGCTGGGGCCATGCCTGGACACCTCAAGTTCAGCCTGGGTGACCCTGGCTGTGGTCACCGGAGCCCAGAGGTGGGCAGTAAGCAGAGAGAGGAGGCCTTTTCACCTGGGGAAGGACTGGTGTTGGCCTGTCCCCTCCCTGGTCGCGTAGGTCAAGTATGTCACGTGCCCACCCCCCATGTCCCCAACACCACAGTAGACGGGGAGCCTTCAAGGAGGAGGGGCTCATGCGTCCTCACTGGGGACTTTTGTCCAGATGGGACTTCTTATTGCTCTGGCTCAGGGCAGTAGCCAGTGGCTATTTAAGTTGAAATCAACTAAAATGAAATAAAAATAAAAATCCAAGTCCATTGCCCAGGGTTGCTCGGTCGGGCATTGTCACATGCACCAGGAGGCTGCTAGTTCAGTTCCCGGTCAGGGCACACGCCCGGGTTTCGGGCTCAGTCCCCAGCAGGGGGCGTGCAGGAGGCAGCCGATCAGTGACCCTCTCACCACTGATGTTTCTGTTTCTCTTCCCCTCTCCCTTCCTCTTTCTGAAATCAATAAAAAACATTAAAAAAAAATAAAAATCCGGTTTTCCAGTCACGCCAGACACATTGCGCGTGAGTGGCCGCCGTGCGGGACGGGGCGGTGGACTGTTGTACGGGGCAGTGCTGCTGTGGCCCAAGTGTCCAGTAGGACAGCAGAGAGCCTTGGGGACCTGGTGTCTGGTTTAAATGGTGGCGTCCTTGGCCCCACCCCCCACCCTGGAGGTCCCGACTCGGCTACTCTAGGGCGGAGCCCAGGAGTATGTGTTTTTACCAGGCTACCCAGGTGATTCTGATACAGACAGTAACCCACTCTGGCCAGTAGAAAAGGGCATTCGTTTTAAAACTTTGCACAATACGTCCCTGTTTTAAACATTGTTCAGCCAACAGAAAGCAGAACTCAGGGTGCCTCTGCCCGCAGCCCCACCAGCGGGTCTGCCCCAGTTCCCGCCCGGATGCTGTGGCCACGGGCAGGTCCCACAAAGCACAGACAGGCTGGTTTTGCCCTGGAAGCCAGAGGAGGGAGGCCCTTCCCCATGGGTCCCCTGCCTGTTTCAGGGCCTGGGACATCGGGGCTGACTCAGCATCCCCAGGTCCTGGCCACGTGAAAATGTAGCCACTGGCGTCCTCAGGGGTTGTGGAAGGTGTAGCATCCAGAGGATTGAGACTTCACCTCAGGCCGACCTGAGGCTCCCCAGGAGGGCGGGAAGGGGGACTGGGCAGGAGGAGAGAGATCTACCCCTTCTTTGGGGAGCTGTTGGCAGATAGGGCGCAGGCCTCATGTGGAAGAGACAGGGAGGGAGCCCCGGAGAGCAGAACAGGGTTCTGCTGGTGCCGGTGACCATGGCTGTGGTCTGACAGTATATTCTCAGGCATCTGGGGAGGTGAAGATATTGGATGGCTGCTAGGATGCTGGGGAGGCTCAGGGCTCCGCAGGGTCCCTTTTCCCAGCAGGGTCAGGACTGACCTCCCCACCCTCCCCCACCACTGAGTGGAGAGGTCAGATGTGGGAGGCTGGGCTGGTCTCCTTTGAACCAGCTGACCTCGGCCCAGCTGGGTCTTCACCGGCCCCCAGAGGTGGGTAATTGCCGGCCAGTAACGGGCCGCCGCGGAGATCTGGGGAGATGAGCCCAGCTGAGTGGCAACTCAGCCCATTTAGGCCGCTAGCACCCAGGTGGGTGCTCCGGGGGCAGCTGGACGCCAGGGCTGGGAGCACATGGTTTTGCCCTCTGCCCACAGCCCCCGCCCCACCCCGTGTGCCCTCTGAACCCAAGCCCCTTAGGCCCAGCTGCACCGAGCATCTCCCCGCGGTGGTTTACGGCACCTGCGTTTCCAGAGGAAGATTCACTGCTCCCCTCTCACGACAGATGGGCCACCGCCACTCTGCGCTGATTTACAGCCCTGCCCACTGTAAACCCGCCTGGCGCTGCCTTTAAACTCTCCCTCCCCCAGCACCGGCTGCTATTACTTTTTTGCTCATCCCTCTCTCCCTCCCTCTCTCCCTTCCTCTCTCCCTTCCTCTCTCCCTCCCTCTCTCCCTCCCTCTCTCTCTGGTTCACGGTTTCCCACTCTCGGAACATCCGTCCCCTGCGCAGGTCCCCGGGTCGCCGGCGTTGGTTGGCGGGGACCCCCCTCCCCGCCCTGGCCCCATCTCCCCCTGACCGGGTCCTCTGCCTCCCCTCCCTGCAGAACCTGGAGAAGCAGATGCGCCAGCTGGCGGTCGTCCCGCCCATGCTGTACGACGCCGACCAGCAGCGCATCCGGTTCATCAACATGAACGGGCTCATGGGCGACCCCATGAAGGTGTACAAGGACCGCCAGGTCACCAACATGTGGAGCGAGCAGGAGAAGGACACCTTCCGGGAGAAGTGAGTGCGCCCCTGCGCCGGCCGCGCTGCGACTGACTGCGAGCTGACTGGGCGCTTACGCGGCAGGAACGCGTAACCTCAGCGCTGGAGGCCGGAGGTCTGAGGTCGGGGTGTCGGGGGCCGGCTCCACCTGGAAGCCCCGAGGGAGGCGGCTCCCCTCTGTGTCCCCTGAGTTCCGTGGTTCCCGCAGCCTGTCGTCCAGTGGCTGGTAGCTGGATGGCTCCTTCTCCGCTTTTGTTTTCATGTGGCCCCTTTTTTGTGTTTTCGTGGGTGTTTTTTTGTGGTCCTCTTTGTGTCTCTTACTCTTCTTTGGAAGACACCACTCGTACTAGATTTGGGGCCCACCCTACTCCAGTGTGATCTCATCTAACTCACTACATCTGGGAAGAACTCATTTCCAAGTAACGCCTCATTTTGAGGTTCTGGGTAGACGTGAGTTTGGGGGACACTGTTTGACTCAGGACGTGGTCTGGAGGCAGCCTCACGTGAGCCGAGGCCACGAGAATCGGAAGCACAGGGCCTTCGGGAGGGTCTCCGGGGCTGGGCTGCAGCCTTGTGCAGGGATACGTGGCTGGCCTCTGACTTTTTGGTTTTTGTTTTGCTTTGAAAACGGGAATCTGTCGAGCATTCCGTCCCAGGCAGGCACTGTGCCAGTGTTTTCTGGGCATTTTCCTTATTTTTTCTTTTTATCTCTCATAACAGCAATGTCAGAGCGGCCCCATTACATAGGTGAGGAAATGGGCTCAGAGATGTGAAGACATTTAATGAAGGCCACACAGCTTGCAAGTGGTAGTGGTAGGATGGCAGGATTTATACTCCCCCCAGATTCAGGGACTCGGCGCAGTGGGAATGAGGGGCTCATGGGGGAGGGGACACAGGGCCAGGGAGCAGAGGGCTTTGGAAGCAGAAGCAGGAGCTGGATGCTAAGAAGGGAGGCTCAGGGCCTCTAAAACATAAAAGCAGAATGACAGTGTTTTGGGGGGACGGATGGAAAAAACCCTCCTCCCCCGTGAGGAAGGAGGGTGGGAAACTGAGGCACAGGCAGAGGCCTCAGTGCTCCACCGGGAAGCGTGTTGGAAACAGTCTTCCTGCCTCACCACTGTCCTCTTATCTCCACCTGTGCCTCTGGAGAAGGCCTCATGGGCAGGAGAGTTTCTTCAAGACATGGGGCAGGCTGGGGGCAGTCTCTGCCCCTCCCAGGGGCGGGGGCTGGGGCAGGTTAGCCAGTACAGACCCCAGGACTTGACAATGCAGGAGGGGCAATGCAGGGAGAGGGTCCCAGGTGCCACCGATTCAGCCATCTCCAGGAAGTGGCCCTGTGGGGAGCAGTTCCTGAGGCATGTTTATTAGGGCTTAAGCTCGGAGACGGAAAAGGTCCCGGGGTGGCTCCTGCCAGGTCCTCGCAGTCACAGGGATGATTGCTCCACAGTTGAATCAAGTCCTCCCTCCGTAGGAGGCATTATGCACATTCAGGCCAGTGAAGTGACTATAGAACAGTGAAGGATGCTGAGAGTTACTGTTGCATTAGGTATATAAATCTCCCTGGTATGTTTGGTATTTATGCTATCTCAAGAGGAAAAAAAAAAGGTGTTTCTGGGTGTTTTCTGTGTTTCAGCCTTTTTAGAGATTTCATGTTTCTGTTCAGACCTAGTTAACTCACTATAAACTCGCAGACTGAGGCTGGGGCTGGGCTGACATCTGCAGCGGCCTGTTTGGGGCACTTACCTTTCACAGACTGTGGTCCTGGTTGAGGTCTCATTTTCAGTTGGATTGGTAGCTCAGGGCCTTTGACAATCCCGTGTGGGTGGCGTAGATCTTTGCCACTCCCCCTCTGGGCCTCAGTTTCCACGTCTGTAAACTGGGTGAGCGACAGTCGCTGTTCAGCTGTACCGAGGTGCCCGGTCACAGTCAGTTCTCGGTAATCGTTCACAGAGGGTACAAATGTCGATTGGAGGGGGAGGTGGACAGGTGCCCCAGGAGATTTCCAAGCTCCATTCCTGATCTCCTTAGGGGCCCATCTCTGCTTGGGGAAACCCTGCAGAAAGGATTTGGGGGGAAGGAAGTGTCCTGGGGCAGGGAGAGGGAGGGGACCGGAAGCCTGTCTGTCTGGAAAAGGAGGGTGTTAGGCCTGCCCGAGGCGGGATCCCAGGCGGGGAAGCCCGCCATCCACTCCTGGCTTCCTCCAGGAAGAGAGAAGAGGCCATTCCGGATTTTCCGGTATCTGGTTGGGGAACAGGGGGAGGGGCCCCTGGCCTCCTGCCCAGCCATCTGGAGGGCCAGGCGCTGGACCAGGCTCCCTCCGGGGGACCCAGGGCCCCTGCCTCTCCAGCAGCCTCTTCTTTCCCTGCGGGAGGCTGCGGAGCCTTGGCATTGTGGGGACAGCCAGGCTAAGGCTGGGCCCATGCCAGTGACTCCACCCAGCATCCCTGGAGCCGGAGCTGCCCTGACCCACATCTCCGCCCCCACGGCCCGCCTGCTCCCGTGGCCCTGACATTTGAGGCTGGCTGAGGTCTTTCCCAGTAATTCTCCCGGCTTCCCAGGAAGCCAGTTGGTGGGGCGCCAGCTCCCCGCCACCCCTCTGGCTCAGTCCCTTCTCGCCGCCTCCTTGGCCGGCCTGCCTCCGGCCCCCCTCCCCGAGGGCACTTGGAGCCTGTGCTCCCCACACTGGAGACCTGACCGGTGTCCTGGCTGGTGGGGGCCCCTCATGGGCCCAGCGAGGCCAGCTTCCCAGGCCCGGCTGGAGACAGAAACAAAAGCAGATTTTAAGAGGTGGGGGGGAATCCCACCAAAGAGCCGCTTGCTATGTCCTCATTTTTCCTGGAAGCGGCCTCCAGCAGGACAAACAAATATATTTTCAAAGGCGCTAAAACCAGTGACTCACTCCAAGGAACGCCCTCTCTTCGCCCTTGGCCCGCCCGCCCAGCCCTTCCCACACCCCCCTGGGCTTAATTGCTCCGAGTGGGGCGGTGCCCGCCCAGCCGGGCCAGCGGAGATGGCAGGCGCCCGGGAGCTCGGCGGCCGCCCAGCCGGGAAGCCCCCCTTGGCCGGGTCTCAGGCCCACCTCTCTCTCCCCGCAGGTTCATGCAGCACCCCAAGAACTTCGGCCTGATCGCATCTTTCCTGGAGAGGAAGGTGAGTCACAGCCCGCCAGCCCGGCCGCCCCGCCCTGTGCCCTACTGGCGTCCCCTCCTTGGGGCAGCTGCTGGGCCAGGGTGAAGGGCCTCCCTCCCCACCCACGAGGCCTCTGCCCGTGAGCCCCTTGCTCTAGTCCTGTATCTGTCAGTCCTTCCCTCCTTCCCTTCTGGGAGAAGCAGCCGCAGGCCCCGCCCCCGCCTCCCGGGCCCAGGGGGCGGAGCTCCGGGCTGGGAAACCCTAGGAGGGAGCCGTGCGCTGGGCTTCCCTGGAGCCGGCGCCTGGTGCGTGGCCACCAGCGTCCTCGCCAACTGGGCACAGGTTCTGGGAGCCACGGCGTCCTAATTAAGGCTTTATAGGCAAAGTGGCGTCCTTCTAGGGGGCCGGACGGAATGACCTTTCTGGTCCCTTATGCTCACTGTGTATTTGCTGACACCTGATGCCAAGCCAGGCATGTGGCGGGCAAGTCCCCATCCCCTTCAGACACACCCTCACCTGGCACTGACTCTCGAACCCCACCTTGGCCCAGACAGCCTGGGGGCAGCGTCCCTCTCAGGCTCCCTCTTATGCCCCCCCTGAGGCTGGCAGAGCAGAGCAGTGCCCGCAGTGGCCGCAGGTGGGGGACGCTGGTGAGGGGGGCTGAATGTGGCCCTGTCAGCCTTGGGACCCTGGGGTCACAGGGCAGAGTGGGAAAGGATTCCCACGAAGGTTCACCTCCCGGGGCCGCTGTTCTGGATGTTGTAAGCGGCGTCCCCCTAAATCTCGTTTCTCAGGTGGGGCGTTCACGCCTCCCCCCAGCTTTGCAAATGCCCTTCAGACTCCAGGAGGGTGGTGGAGTGGGAGCCAGGTTACTTACCTTATAGGGCCCCAGTTGTCCCCAGGTCTGCCTTTAATGAGCTGATAACCAAAGGAGGAGGGGACTGGGCAGTGGGGAAGCGTCTCCCCACCTGAGAAACCAGCGTGGAGAAGCAAGCCCCCTAAGTAGCCTCCCCCGCGAGTTAGTGTTGTCGATGCAGTCACCAGTAGCAGCAGCAACAGTTCAAACAGGTGACAATTCTATGGTGTGTCCTCTGCTCCGGGCACCGTCCTGGGTACTTACTCACTTGGTCTTCCTGACAACTCTGGAGTATGAGCTATTAGTATCATTTCACAAATGAGAAAACTGAGACACAGGTCAGGTAGCCTGGCCAAGGTCCCGCAGCTGGGACATGGGGAGGCGGGACTTGAACCCAGGGCTCTGGCTCCTGGCTGCCCACACTATGCACCTGCTCAGTGTCCCGTCCCCCTCCCGCCCGCAGACGGTGGCTGAGTGCGTCCTCTATTACTACCTGACCAAGAAGAATGAGAACTACAAGAGCCTGGTGAGGCGGAGCTACCGGCGCCGCGGGAAGAGCCAGGTGAGAGGCGGCCCGGGCGGGGGCCTCCGGGACTGGTTCCCAGCATGCTCAGCAGCGGGCTCCCTCCCTTTGGGGGCCCCCTCCCTGGGGGCGTCTGGCCTCCCCCAGCAGCAGAGAACAGCCGGGAGGAGTGGCCACTTGGTTCTCAGCCTGGAAAATTCTAGAACTCAGCCTGGTGACCCGTGGGCCCTGGGGTTAAAGGCTGTGTTCTCAGAGCAAGGGCTGGGTTCCTGGGCTGATGGGGGCTGGTCCACAAACTTAGCATTTTAAAAATTTTAATAGTTTTGTGTGTTTGTTTTAATGCATGTTTGAAAGAAAGCTTGGCCGGTACTTCAACCTGTAATTTTTCAGACTTCGCTGCTCGGGGTGAGACTGGAGGATTATTTACTTTAGAGCAAACTCTGGCCCGGCAGCTGCTTTTGTGAATCAAGTTTTATTGGTACACGGCCACGCCCACTTATTTGCATGTTGCTGTGGCAACAGCTGTGTTTCGGAGACTTGACAGAAACCGCAAAGCCTAGAAAATCGACTCTCTGGTTCTTTGCAGAAGTCTGTCGACCTCTGAATGAAAAGAAAAAGGGTTTGGCATAAAAAGTGCTCAGGAGATGAAGGCAAAGATGACGGGGTCATGGCACAGAGCCGGAGGGGGTCATGAGGGTTTGGTGTTTGGGAGAAGAGGGAAGGGAGTGGGTCTGTCCCGCTTCCCAGGGAGCACCCAGCGGGAGGCAGCGCCAGTGCTCGGGAGCGGCGGCCTGTGGTCGGAGGGGCTTGGGCACTGCTGTGCTGGCCAGGAGCTGGTCAAGGCATGTCCTTCCCTACATGGCCTCAGGGAGCCCAGGGGAGTGTGACAAAGGCCAGCAGACTGTGCCCCCGTGGGGTCCTGGAGGGGTGAAACTGAGTCGCGGACCCTGAGACATGGCTGGCGTCCGGCGGAAGCTGTCGTGCTTTCCCCGGAGGGCCGTGAAATCGCAGAGGCTGGTCGGCACCCTCAGCAGGGCCTGGGAGCCCGTGTTTCTAACAAGTTCCCAGCCAGGGACACTCTCAGAACCTCAGCCTGCAGGAGGGCTCTGGGAATGCCCCGAGGATAAAGGAAGGGAGCAGGTGGCAGAAGGGAAACAGGCACAGTGCAGGCCCCTGGCTGCCCTGATTGGCCGTCGGGCGCTCTGGAGCTGGGATGGCCTTCGAGGTTCCCCAGGTGGGCTGAGAGGGCCCGGTCCTGGGCCACAAGCCACGGGAACCCTCCATGGTAGGGCAGCAAAGTCCTCTCTGGAAGGGGACCTGGCCAGTCTGTCTTGGACAAATCATGTGTATTTGCATATTTGCAAACTATATCTCGCAGCACTTGTGACCTTCGTGAATGCTTAACCTCAGCATATTTGCACTGGGCCCCTACATCCATTCAGGTGACACCCCGCCGTGCCACACACTCACCTTTCACCCTGTGCCAGGCAGTGTGTCCATCGTTTGTGGGCTACATCTAGAAAGTGTGGGTGGGCATAAAACTCCCTGATGAACTGCATCGGCTGTCGGGAGTGTCTGGGGTCAGGCCTCAGACCTGCGCCTCCCCTCGGCTGCCCTCCGCCCTGCCCCGAGGAGAGCAAGGCCCGTCCGAGGTCCTTGGCGCTGCTGCTCAGCCCTGTGGCCGGCTGGAGGCGGGGAGGCCTGTACGTGGACTGCTGGGATGGCTTTCTTGTTTACTGGGTGGTGCTGCCCGCTTTCTGGAAGCCTCTCCGTATTCTGACAGTGAGACTCGGGCCGTGCCATAAACCTCTGGGAGGCTGGCCCCTGCACGCCCACCCCCGCCTGAGCCGGCATGCCTGAGCCCTGGCAGGAGAGGGCTGAGCCCCCCGATCTCCTGGCTCCTGCGCACTGGGACTCAGCCTGAGTGGCTGGTGAACTTGTGGTCTGGGCCGTGGTCCGAATGTCCTCTCCTGAGGTGAATCACCAGCCGAGGCAGGGCCAGCCCCGAGCCCTGGGTGCCGGCCCAGTGGTTTATAGTTCATGATTCATGGGCGAGGGGGCCGAGCTATCTCAACCGATGGCAAAACCCGAGCCCAGGAATGCTGTGGTCAGTAGTTGGCCTAACTATGCAGACCGTCGGGGAGCCGGGGATGAGGCTGATGCCGGCCAGGCAGCAGGGCAGGTCTCAGAGGCAGTAGTGACCACGAGGCCTGGCCTCCCAGTGATGGGAGGGCCGTGCTGTGGAGGGAGCGTGTCTCCAGGGGTGAGTTGCCACTGGCTGGGTATGGAGGGGAGAGGGGGCGGCTGGGGAGCAGGGCTGGTCGGGTCTTCTCGTGGCTGCGTGGTCTGTGATCTTTTCTATCTGCAGAGCTGGGCAAAGGGCAGGAAACATCCCTCCTGAGCGCCCAGCCCCTGGCCTGCCCCTCCCAGGGCCTGAGCAGGGAAGTCCAGGGAGGGGACGCTTCCTCCCTCCAGCTCCCAGCCTGCCTGCCTCGGCTGCCAGCCCTTCCTGAGGGGCAGGCCCCGCACCCCCAGATCTCCTGCTTGTTTCTGGATTGACCTCTCTCTCTGTTTCGTTTCCCTGTCTCTTCTCTGCCTCTGTCTCTTCCATCTCCTTTCAAACCAGTGCGCGTACATTCACACACACAGGCACACACACAGGCACGCACACAGGCACGCACACAGGCACGAACACGCGCAGGCACACACACACAGGCACGCACACGCACACACACAGGCACGCACGCACACACACACACAGGCACGCACACACACAGGCACGCACACACACAGGCACGCACACGCACGCACACACACACAGGCACGCACACACACACACAGGCACGCACACGCACGCACACACACCGCACAGGCACGCACATGCACACACACACACACACAGGCACGCGCACACACACAGAGGCACACTCACGCACACAGGCGCACACACGCACACACACACACAGGCACACACAGGCACGCACATGCACACACGCACACACAGGCACGCACACACACACAGGCACGCACATGCACACACGCACACACATGCACGCACGCACACACAGGCACGCACATGCACACACGCACACACAGGCACACACACACACAGGCACGCACATGCACACACGCACACACAGGCACACACACACACAGGCACACACAGGCACGCACACGCACGCACGCACACACACACACAGGCACACACAGGCACGCACACACACACAGGCACGCACACACGCACACACACGCACACACCCCAGTCTGGATCTCTCGCTTTCCCTCATCTCCCCTCCTCTCCCTGACCCTGCTTCCCACCCCTCCCCCAGCCCCCTCCCAGCTCCCCGCTGAGGGACAGGTGACCTTGTTCCGGCTGCTACGACACTCTAGAGGCTACTGGAATAGGGACAGAGTGACCCGGGAAGGTGTGCCAGGGCAGGGCCATTCAAGCGTGGTCCACAGGGGAGGGAGGGGGCAGCCGCTGTGTAGTTAGTCCGCCCTGGTTCCCAGGGCCTGGCTGCCACCGCCCCCGACGGCTCCCGGGTGAAGTCTAGCAGGGACATGTAGCAGGCCACACGGGGCCATGTTGCCTCCAGGCTGATGGGCTGCGCTGCTCCTGGCTGAGTGCGATCTTCTTGTGTCTCATCCCACCCGGCCACCCGGACAGGGATGGGCGTCCAGCGGGGGGTGGGTCCCTCTTCCCTGGCAGCCTGGGTTGCAGGAGGCAGCGGCTTCCACTCTGCGGGGGGCAGGCCGGGCTGGGCCGGCTTGCATCTGGATTTAGGGCTCGAGCGAGCAGATGTCCCCGGCTCTCCGCCCAGTTGTGTGCTAAGTGGGAACAGGCCTATGGGAGGGAGGCTCCTCCGGGTCCCCAGGCCCCAAGACACATCCCAGGGGATGTTGTTCTCAGCAAGGCAGCTGGGGGGCGAGCCCCTGGGAGGCAGGAGAGGCTGTACCCTGGGGACCAATCAAGCTGGGCTGCTGTTTTGGGAGAAGACAAGCATGGCCTTCTTGTGGGCCGTGATGGGGAAGCAGGGAGACCACGTCAAAGGGAGAGAAAGACTCACATGAATCACATGAGTCCCGCCCAGAAAACTTGAGGCATCAGTGAGACCCCAGGGGGCGAGGGGCTGACAGACCTCGCATCCAGGCACCCCAAGCTGGGCTGCAGAGCTGGGAGATAGTCACCAGTAGCGTTCGTGTGGGGCCCACACCAGCTTGACAGCTGGCAGTGCATCCTGGGCCACGTTGGAGTCCTTGTTTCATGTCTTCCCAGTGTCACTGTTCTAGGTGATTCCATGGTGAACAGTACAAACGAGGTCCCCCAAGCTGACTCCCATATGGGAGGCGGACAGCATACAAGTAAATCAGCATGGTTGTTTCTGTGGGAGCCTGGAGGCTGCTGATGAGGGAGGGAAGCTCTAAGAGAGCTGACCCTGAAGGCTTCCTGGAGGAGGTGTCATTTCAGCTCAGAGCTGAGCGATAAGAAGGAATCGGCCAGGCAGAGTTGGGGGCTTGTCCAGCACTCAGTGCTCCAGAAGCAGGGTCCCTTGGGGATTGGAGCTGAGGTCTCTGGCTGACCATAGACCTGGTCAGGTTTTCTGCAGAGCTGTGCTGTGGTTTGGGGGGCACATTCTCAACCAAGCCCCAGGCAGGAAGCCCATCGTCAGTCCATCTGAAAAGCAAAGCGGGACCCCTGCCGTGAGTGGCGGAGTCCTTTGAGATGGTGGACTTTGGCTTCTGGCTCTTCCCCCAGGTCCCCAGGCATCACTTATTGCCAGGGACCAGGGGCCCGGGTGAGTTCTGTGGTCCAGGAACCGCAGCCTCATCCTGCCCTGGGTGCTGCCCATAAATGCAGAGTCTTAGCCTGCCCCAGCCCCACCCAATCAGACCTGTATTGTCCCAGTATCATCAGGTGGTCCAATCCAGTTTGAGCAGTGCTGGTTTGGAGCAGGGGAGGGCAAACAACTGCCCCAGGGGGAGGGGGGGCAAAGCCTGTTTTTGTTGATGAAGTTTTATTGGCACCCCCCCCCCCCGGGTTTGCTTACAGTTTGGCTGCTTTCACGCTACCAGGGTAGAGTCGAGTGGTTGTGATGGGACTGAGGAGTAATGGCCCTAAAGTGTTTACCAGCTGGGCCTCAGAAAGCGATTCCCAGCTCCTGGTCTGAAGCACCAGTTCTCACACTTGGGGGTTTAAACCCCCCAGTGCCTGCGTCTCACCCGAGATTCCCACGTGGTGGGTGTGGGCGGGCCCGTGAGAAGGACTTCCCGGAGCCCCCGGGTGCTCTGTGGGTGCAGCCCTTGGGCTGTAAGCGCCAGGGCTCTGAATTGCCCGGGAACCCAGCCCCTGCAGGTGTGCGAGCCAGGGCACTGATAGGTGATGACCTAGCTCTTCCTCCCAAGGTCAGCCCAGGTTAACGGCAGCATTTGCCAGGGGCTCTGCATGGTGCCGGGACTGCTGTGTTTTTCACCCTCCTGGTCCTCAGGACGTCAGACAGGGCAGGAGCAGATGGACAGGACTATGTATGTGCACAGATGCACAGCACAGCAAGGACACATAGTAGGCGCTCGGGAAACCCCAGCATCCTCTGAGGGGCATTCCAAGGATTTGGGAAGGGAGGCACTGAGCACCGTGCCGGGTGCAGGTGCAAACAGCTCCGTGCCAGGTGCAGGTGCAGCCCCCTGGGCTCAGCTGGTGCAGCCAGCCGGGATGCATTAGCACGGGCTGGGAGGCTGAGGCTGGGCCAGCTGCTGCCGGGGCCTCGGTGGGAGCCCCATCTGCTGGCTGTGTCGGAGGTAGACAGAGGCCTGCAAGAATGAGACCCCTAGGCGCCTGGAGACCCCACCAGCCTAGACCCAAAGGACAATGACAGGGGCTCCAGGAGGGACAGCAGGAGATGCTCCCGAGTGAAGCTGCAGCCACGGGGGTGGGGGTGGGGGGTGGTTCTTGGCACAGCTCAGCCCAGGGTGGCCTCAGGAGATGCCAAGCTCCCTGGGGTTGGAAAGCCCCCACCCTGCCTGGCCCCCGTCCTGGGTGTTGGGTTCCTAGGTGTGCCAAAGCCGGCCAGTGTGTGGCAACCATGCCAGGTGGCCCACGTGGCCAGGGAGCCCTCCTCAGTCAGCCGAGCCATCTCAGCCAAACTACGCAGAGGGGCTGGGCTGGGCTGGGGGTGGGGGGTTTTGCCAGCCGAGGTAGCTTTGTATGTTGGCGGGAATGTGTTCCTGGTACAGAGGAAAGATGGGGGGGAAGGAAGCCCTCTTCCCATCTTGTCCATTTGCTGAGGTCTCTTCCCCTGTGGTTTGAAAATCGGTGTGACTGCGTCCCTAGTACGCACCAAGTAGTGGGTTTGTTTCCACTTGGTTCAGCAGGATGGCCAGATGGTTCAGTTTGGCCGCTGCCCGCAGGGAGGGCTTTGGGGTGGCCCAGAGAACCCCTGAGCTTTGAAAGAAATCAGGCAGGACAGAAAGGAAGTCGGGCGGTGGCGCGGGAAGGAGCCGGTGGAGGCTCCCGCTTCCTCTCCCGTCTTCTGAGGCCCAGAGTGGTGGGCAGGCTGGCCCTGCCCGGTGTCCACCTCACCTGCCTGGCCTGCTTGGGAGGAGATGAAAGAAAGAGGCCCTCAGAGGAGGCTGGTTTGCCTGTGAGCGTCTTTGATCTCCCTGTAAAACGGGGAGAGCGCCCGCCCCTCCTAGGGCCCCGTGGCAGCAGGGTGGCCTCATAGACACAGCCATGTTCCACGGGCCGGGAACGTGGAGACTGAGGCTGGGAGAAGCGCCTGAGCTGTGCCCGTGATGGACAGGGCTGGGGTCAGGGGTGTACCCCAGGTTCCCCGATGCTCGCTCTGCTCTTGCCCGAGGCAGAGCGGGGCACCTCCCGCTGGCGTTCGAGGGCTGTGCTTCCCAGAAATACCTGTGCCAGACGCCAGCGCTGTGGGGTTCTCACGCTTCAGCCTCCCGCCTCCTGGCGCACGTGGAGGCTCCCGGAACACCCCTGCTTTCAAGGGGGAGGAATCCGCGCACAGAGGGGTTAAGATCTTCATTGAGGGTCACAGAGCCACCAAGTGGAGGAGGCGGCGCTTTCTACACCTCGCCCATGGCTCCTGTCCCCTGGCCCTGTGGGCTGTGGCCTGGGGGTCCCTGAGTTCTATGAACCCCCCCCCGCCTCCCCACATTCCTGCCCCCCAGTATCCTCTGCCCACCCTCTCCCTCCCCTGGCCTGCCCAGCCCCGGTGCAGGCTCACCTGCCTCACTGTCCCCCTCCTGTGCTGGCAGCAGCAGCAGCAGCAGCAGATGCCCCGGAGCAGCCAGGATGAGAAGGAGGAGAAGGAGCCCGAGAGGGAGGAGGAGAGGCCCGAGGACGACCGGGAGGAGCTGACCAAGTAAGGCCCGGGCGGGCGGGCGGGGGCCAGGACTGGGCGCCCACGTCTGCGGGGCGCCTGCGGGGGAGAGGGGAGAGAGGCGCCTGGGCTCCGTCCCTCACGGCCCCCCTTCCGGAAGCCGGCTCCTCTCCTCCCCCTCCCCCCTCCCCTCCCCCCTCCCCCCTCCCCTCCCCCGCCCCCCTCCGCCTGCTCTTTCTTTCTCAAACTCTCCGGAGACCTTGCAGACTGATAGCTCATTTGAGCGCCACTCCTGAGCTAATAAATCCAGGCAATGACTTTGGAACTCTGCCCCCTCCTCTCCTCCCCCTGGTGGGGCTCGTCTCAGGAGACGCGGGAGGGGAGGGCGCTCCGAGGAGCTGGGAAGGACTAGGTGGGCAGCCCTCACCTCTAGAATTACCTCTGTCAGCGTGAGTCCTTGCAGATCAAGGCACAGCCTCGCCTTGAGCCCCGCAGCTTCCCGTGGGCCTGCCAGGGGCGGAGGGAGCACAGCCAGCTGGAGAGTCACGCACAGAAAGGGGGTGGGAGGGGGACCAGCACTGCCTGGTGCCAGGTACCTGGAACGGGCTCAGGAAGGCGGTTTCAGAGAACATCTGGCTCCCCCCCCCCCCCCAAGACCTCCAGGGAGGAGACTGGGAGGCAGAGATGGTAACCCCAGTAAACCCCCCTGAGGCGGCTTCTGAGAAAGGCCTCGCTCTGGGTATGGAGGCCACATGCACCCCCAGGCCCCTGGCCCCACCTTCGTGAGACCTGCAGGAGACTGGCCCCTTGCTTCTCCGAGGGGCGCACCGGCCTGTTAGTGCCGCTCCCAGAGCCCGCTGGGAACATCTCCGCGGAGCCCCATGGCTCTGTGCCCCTTGCGGACAGCGGAGAGCTCCCCTCTGGGCTGTGAGACGGCCGTGCACGTAGCAGCCAGCCCGCGCTCTAGCGAGGGGATGGAGCAGCCATCCGGGTACACTGGGGGCCGGTTCCTCGTTCGGAGAGGAAAGCGGTTGAGAGCTGCGAGCTCACACCGCCCTTTCGATAAGGTGGCGTTGCAGACAGCTGCCCACCGCGCGCCCCCGTCGGGTAAGGAGGCCTGGCAGGGGGCTGCCCGCTGCGCTCAACCAGCTAAAGAAACAGGTCTCGACCTGGCCGGTGTGCTCAGTGGTTAGAGCATCGGCCCCAGCACCAAAGGGTCTTGGGTTTGGTTCCCTGTCAAGGGCACATATCTGGGTTGCAGGTTAGATTCCCGGCCCCGTTTGGGGTGCATGTGGGAGGCAACCAGTCGATGTGTCTCCCTCACATCGCCCTCCCTCCCTCCCTTCCACCTGCTCTAAAAATCAGTGGCAAAAATATCCTCAGGTGGGGATTCACAAGAAACGCAGGTCCCTTGCCCCGGCCGCCGGGTGACTCGGTCCCGCCCCCCTCTGGCCTCCAGGGAGAAGACGGACGACACCTCTGGGGAGGACAACGACGAGAAGGAGGCCGTGGCCTCCAAGGGCCGAAAAACGGCTAACAGCCAGGGGAGACGCAAGGGTCGCATCACCCGCTCCATGGCCAACGAGGCCAACAGCGAGGAGGCCGTCACTCCACAGCAGAGCGCCGAGCTGGGTGAGTCCGGGCCGGGCGGGGAGCTGGAGCACGGCCGGTCAACGCGTCCCAGCTTTAGCTGAACCCGCTGTGTGACCCGGGGCAGGTTCCTTAACCTCTCTGTGCACAGCGGTTGCCTGTAACCTTGACTCTGTGTGTGGCAGGGGCCTACAGAAGTGCTTAGGGCATGGACCATGCTCCGGGGCCCTCAGCAGCAGTGATCCCAGGGTGGAGAGAGTTCCCATAAAAACAAGTCCAGATCGCCAGCTTTGGTTTTGCTGTTAAATCAGGTCAGGCTGCACGTGGCCTCCGTTTCTGTCAGGTAGCAGCTGCTGGCGCAGAGTAGCCACCACCTCCTTTTAGAAGGACCTGAGCGCTAACTGCCCACCCCGCCCTGACCCGCGGGCGCCTGGGTTCCTGGAGCACTCAGCGCTGTGCGCTGGAGGGTTGAGTAGCAGTTCCCACGTTCAGCCACAGGGGGGCAGCCCGCGCGTGCCTGTCGTCTGCACCAGTTTGCTCTTTGGGGTCCACCCTCCTGCCTCTGTGGGGAGCCCCCACCTCTGCCCCGCGTGCTGGGGCTGAGGTCCCAGCCACCAAGATGCCTTCCCAGGGTGGGAGTTGATGTTTCCTTTGTCACAGATACCCCTCCCCCCCACAGCAAGGGTCTGTTCCAGGCGCCTGTCCCTTCTTCCCGTGGGAGGTGATTTGTACCCATTTCACAGGTGAGCCGTTTGAGGCTTAGAGAAGGGATGTTGCTTATGTAGAGTCATGGAGTTTGTTGGGACGCAAACCCAGCCCAGCTGACCACAAGTCTCGTGCAGCTCCTTCAGTCTTTGGCCAGCCACCCCTTGGTGATGGCGTGCGAAGCGGCCCAGGACAAAAGGCGTCCGTTCAGGAGTAGACTGGTGTGCCTGACTTCTGGGGAAGTTCTTCGGGACCCCAGGCCGATATTGGGCCTGCACCCAGTCTCAGACTTCACAGCCTCCCCCGGGGCCCCCGAGGGAAGGAAGGGGGAAGTTGGCCCTGGCAGCTGGGAAAGGGGAGGCTGCCCATGAGGGTAGGGCCTTCTCGCTCCTGAGCTGCTGCTTATAGTCCCCTCCTGCCAGGCTTTTCCTCCCTGATCAGCCAGCCTTTGTCAGGCACACGTTCTGTGCCCGGCCCTGTTCTGGGTGCTGAGTCCATGGAGCTGACGTCCCCCATGCCCACCCTCCTCCCCGGGGTCTTAAGTAAGAGACTTGCAGGGGAGGACCCGGCTCACGTGCCGGGGAACTCAGAGGAGAGGCTCACCCCAGGCCTCAGCAGAGACCTGGCCAGCCCTGCTCCCTCCAGGGCCAGCCATATCCCGTCTGAGAAACACAGGAAACCTCTGTACCAACGAGTCGGGGGCGAGGGGAACAATCGCCCTGCAGGGCAGGATCTCAGTCAGGGCGTCTTACCCCAGAGGACAATGGGCTACGTCTGGAAGTATTTTTTTGTGTGTTAATCTTCACTCAAGGATATTTTCCCATTGACTTTTAGAGAGAGTGGAAGGACGGGTGAGGGTTGGGGGAGAGACAGACAGACATCTATGTGAGAGAGAGACATTGATTGATTGCCTCTCGTACTCGCCCCAACCAGGGCCAGGGATTGAACCTGCCACCCAGGTACGTGCCCTTGACCGAGAATTGAGCCTGTGACCCTGCAGTGTGCGGGCCGACGCTCCAACAACTGAGCCACACTGGCCGTGTCTGAAACATTTTGGGCGGTGATGGTTGGAGTGGGGGCCTCTGCCATCTATCTAGTGGGTGGCGGCCAGGGATGCTGCTACCCCCCTGCAGGGCCCAGAACAGCCCCCTGGCAGAGAATTACCCAGCCTCCAATGAGCCCCTGCTCAGATGAGCTCCCCGCCTTCCTGAAGCCTGAGCTTCTCGTCCCTGTTTCCCCCCGATCCCCATCCTCACAAAGCCACTGTGCTCCCGGGTGGGCCACCTCCGTCCCACCAAGTGCATAAGGTAGCTGTGTTGGTCCAGGCCCTGGGCTGCCTCAGTTTCTCTGTCTATAAAATGGGGTGATTGTACCCCTTGTAGCCCAGCGGGGTGCATGGAGGCTGGGCTGGGTGCCAGGACAGCCCAGCACAGTGCCCGTAGGCCCGGGACGGAGAAGGCGTCCCTTCCTAGTGGCGCCAACATGCCGTGTCCCCTTTGCAGCCTCCATGGAGATGAACGAGAGCTCCCGCTGGACCGAGGAGGAGATGGAGACGGCCAAGAAAGGTGAGAGCATCGGCGGCCCCGACTGCCCTGCTCGCATCCGGTCCTGAGGCCGTGAGGTGGGGGGGACATTGACTCAGGGCCCGGATCGGGGGGCCGTGGTATGGTCTGGAGGTCCTGGGGGCAGGCTCTGCTGCTCGGACGTTCTCAGGTCGTCGCTTCCCCTCGGAGCCTCAGTTCTGCCCTCCAGAGCGTGGGTCTGTGTGGTCGCTTTTCAGGCTCCACGGTGCGTCCCCAGGGCGCCGTGTGACGTGTGGTTGGTGGAGGGCTCCCGTAGCGCCAGCCCACCGTGACCCTGTAGACAGCGGCGGCGGTGCACCCAGGCGCCTCGGCGGAGGTGCAGGACCACGGTGGGGTCATAAGGTCAAGCTGTCTCCGCAGGGCTGCAGGTGGCCAGCACCTGGGTGCTGGGTGCTGGGGTGCCGACCCCGCCTCCTCCCTCAGCACGTTCATTTGAGCCAGAAGAGCTGGGTCCTCCGCCTCCTGGCTTAGCGACCTGTCCTTGGGCTTCCGTTCCCCCACCGTGAAGTGGGAAGGGTGCCCCGGCTGGCTGTGAGGAACGGAGGCGGGCCCTCGCTGTTGGGCCGTGTCGGAGTTTCGCCCCCGTCCCTGGAGAGCCTCCCGCCGGCCCTCCAGCCCCCGTGCCCAGCAAGGGGCTGCCAGGTCAGCGCCGATAGGAAGGCTGACGCCGCCACTCTGTTACCTTGGCCCCAGCCCGGGGGCTTGTTCCCGTCCTTGTTTTACTGCCCAGGAGGCGGGCAGAGGCTGAGCACTGCCCGGGCCCTGGAGCTGGAGCGTGGGGAGCTCGTGCTTGGAGGGGCGGGAGCGAGCGCTCCCTGCCCTTGTCCCCGAGGCCCCGCTGCCGACATGTGGCTCCTTTGTGCCCAGACCTCCTGGGCTGTGACTCACCAGGGAACAGACAGCCTTTCTCGCGAAGGACCCGGGCAGGCTCTGGGGGCAGGCGCGTGTGGGCGTAGCTGGGCCTGGAGGCTGAGACCTGGCCCCCGGGCTGCCTGCCCGCCCCGTGCCCACCCCCCACCCCGGGGACTGCGCCCAGGGGCCTGGGTGTTTCAGACACTGAGCAGACCCCCATTCAGGGCTCCTGTCTGGGCAGCCGCACCCTCGGGCTGCTTCCTCCAGCCTCCGCCCTCCGGGGAGGCGAGTCCTGGACCCTCAGCATCATCCGGATTCAGGGGACGAGCCACCTGCCTCCTCCCGCAGGTTCGGAACCTCCCGTCGGCTGCTTGAGGGGCTCACGGGGGCCGTGGGTCTCGCTACCTCACGGCACAGGGGTGCTTTCGGCCGCCCCGAGGGGCCATGCTGTTGGTCTCTCCTCTGCGTCCACTTAGGTGGTTTCCGTGGATTTCACTGTGGGTGCAAATGTGGCTGTGTGTGTTTTCTCTCCCTTTAATTTTGGTAAAACGCACGTTAAATTTACTGTTTGCCGTGTGCCGTTGAGTGGCTTGAAAGTCCTTCGGTGTGGTGCAGCGAGCCCCACTGCCGGCTCCGGCACTCGGTCCCCCGATGGAGGTGCTGCCCCGTCAGCAGTCGCCCCCCAGCCCTGCCGGCCTCACACCTGCCTGTCTGCTTTGTGTCCCCCGGGACCTGCCTTTCTGGGCCTTCACGTGGGTGGAATCAGACAATGGGTGCCCTTCTGCGTCTGGCTTTTCTCTCAGAAGCACGCCTTCGAGGTTCAGCCGTGGGGAGGGGTCGGCGCCCGGTCCTTTTCACGGCTGCGCCCTGTCCTGCGGCGTAGATGGACCCCGCGTTACTCATTCATTGGCTGACGGACCTGCGAGTTGTTTCCACCTGTGGGGGTTGTGAACAGCACTGCTCTGAGCATCTGTGTATCGTGCATGGGTTTTTAGCCACACGTGAGGCCCTGGGGTCTCGCTGTTGGCAGTGGCGTTGCCCTGGGACCCACCTGTGGGGGGAGTAAGGGCTCCACACGCAAGTTCCAGGCCTTCTGGCTTGAGCTCCCACGGCCTCTTACTCCCTGTGGTGTCGTCTGTCGTCACGGCAGCCCCGGCCCTGCCTCTCTCCCTCCCTGTTGCCGGGGAACAGGGAGTGAGCCAAGTTGGCGGCTGCCCTCTCCCTCCCTTTGGGAAGGGCAGATCTGGGGACCGGGAGGACAGCCGGGGATGACTCACCACTGAGACAGGAGTGTGCCCCAGCGTCTCAAGGTTGGGTCCTCGGCGGCAGTGAGCTCATCCCGGTCCTGCCCACGGAGCCGGCAGCGTGAGGGCCCTGCCGAGGCGCTGCTCAGTGACATTTGTGATAATGCAGCGAGCGCCAGAGGGCCCGTCCGCCGTGAATTACAGCAATCCGCACAATTACCGCCCAGGGTGGCTGCTAATGGCTGTGTGTTCCAGGCAGTGGCGGAGGCGGGGGAGGCGGGGAGGCAGGTGCTGGCAGCCCCAGCGAGTCCTTCACGGTGGGCAGGGGTGGGGAGGCTGCGAACATTCGGTGCCTCCTGCCCAGCCCTCAGAAACCCAGGGAAGGACCCAAGAGCCAGCTGTGCACGAGGCAGATGGCACCACCATCCTTCCCAGCATTTAAATCAAACTGCCTCACAGCCTGCAGGCAGGGCTGCCCGGAGCGGAGCCGGCCCTGGTCCCTCTCGGGGAGCCCAGGGAGATGAGCGGCCAGTGTCCCTGGCTCTTGGGACTGCTGAGCCTCTCCTGAGCATCAGGGACACAGCCGCCAGCCCAGCCTGAGGGATGAGCTGCACAGGGTCCCCATCCCCGGGAGAAGCCAGACCCCAGCCTCTGCATCGCTTAGGTCTCTGACCTCAGGCAGATCAGTCAACCTCGCTGTGCCTCAGTTTTCTCATCTGTACAGTGTGAATCAGTGTCAGCCTCTGCATTCATTTCCCGGGGCTGCTGTAACGAAGCACAAACTGACATGCATTCCCTCACAGCTGTGGAGGCCGCAAGTCCAAAATCAAGGTGTCAGCCAGCCGGGCTCCCTTCGAAGCCTCCCTGGGAGGAGCCCGCCTGCCTCCTCCAGCTCTGGCGTGGCCAGCAGTCCTTGGCGTTCCTTGGCTTGGAGACATGACTCTGCCTATCTCCACGTGGCCGTCTTCCCTCTGCGTCTGTCTAAATCTCCCTCTTAGAAGGACCCTCCCATCTAGTATGGCCTCATCTCACTTGCTTATATCTCTAAGACACTTTCTCCAAATAAGGTCATGTCCACAGGTTTTTTGGGGGGGATACTGTTCACCCCAGCACAGCCCACTTGATGGGGTTTTGGTGAAAGAGAACAGAAGAGCTTAGGGCAGCAACGTCTTGGAGGTAGTGAGTTCCCCGTCACCCTTGGTAACTACGACCAGCTCCCTCACCGTGTGCCTCTGGCCTGGCCCATCCCTGTCCCGGCCTTGTTTTCCCTTGTGTCTGAAATGCAGCTGGGGTCCCATCTCCCGGGGGTGTCATAAAGGTGCGTGAGCCATAGGTGTGCAGGAGGTGCTCAGAAGTGGCAGGACCACAGTGTGGCACACACACTTTGGAGCCTGTCTTCATGGGCACAAGTCCCGGCTCTGCCCCTCTGGGTGTGTGTCCCCAAGCAGGTGGCTGCACCTCTCGGATCCTCAGCTGCACCTTGGAGAAGTGGGTGGGAGGTGAGCGACCTGCTGAGCAGGTATAAACTGACACCTGAAGAAGGTCCTAGGACACTGGGACTCACCTGGCCAGAGAGGGCTCCCCTCTGCCCTGAGGAGTGCACCTTGGGCTGGCACCCAAAGCATGAAGTAACAGTGCTAAGTAACTCGCTCCCTGGGACATTTCGATACCTGTGGGTGCGCAGGAACTGCTAAAACTTTTACGTGTGTTAAGCTGCTTTGTCCCCACCAACCTTACAAAGCAGGTGCTGTTCCTTTTTCCAGAGAAGGAAACAGAGGCCCAGAGAGGCTGTGTGAGCTGCCTCAGGTCACACAGCTGTTAAGTGGTGGAGCTGGGATTTGAACCCAGACTCTCTAGTTACAGAATGGAAATGGGGCTGGTGTGGGGACTGAATGTGTCAGCCTACGGGCCAGGCTGCTGTGAGTGAGGCAGCGAGGAGGGAAGGGCATCCTGCAGAGGGAAGAGCGCGTGCAAAGTTCCCGTGGCAGAGCATTGTGGCTGTAGGAGCCGTTGAAACCCAGAGAGTGAGGGGGAGGCGGGTAAGGAACGGGGAGGCCGTCGGGAGGGACCCTGGCCTCCCCATTGTGGGATGGCATTCGACTGTTCTGCTGAGAGCGTGGGGCGGGGGACAGGGCAGCCTCCCAGGTGGGCAGGCAGACGACTTCCCTTCCTGTGTGATGGTCGGGGCTGCCCGCCCTGAGGCTCTCACCGAGCTGGGGCTGAGCATGTGCAGGAAGCTGGCTGCCCGCCTTGGGCCCGTGCCACACCAGGCAGGGGGGGCAGGCCGGGATGCGAGGCTCTGGTTCCCCTGGGAAAGGTCAGCCTGGCCTGGCTCAGAGTCTCGACCCAGCCATTTCGGGCAGCTCCGCCCTGTCCTCAGCCCCCCTTCTCTGGTGGGCAGGGTGCCAGCTGGGGAGGGGGTGGGGAAGCCCCTAGGTCCCACTGTTCCAGACCAGGAATAGGCCCTGGCCTGGCTCCATGCTGCCAGGTCCTGGTGGCCCAGGCAAGCCCTGTCAGGCTGACTGGAGTCCAGGCCGACCCCAGCTCCCCCGAGGAGCTCCAGGCCAGCCACCTGCAGGACATGTTTCTTTTCACGGAGTGAGGGAGAACCCACAGGTGGCTTCGCACTTCCTGAGCACTGGTTGGGTTAGTTTTCACGGATGGGGAGTCTAATGCTTGGGGAGTAGAAGTGTGAGCCCCCCCACTGTGGGGACACATCTCCCAGGCTCACAGCGGGGGGCCTGCCGGGTGTTGCACAGGGTTGGCGGCTGACCTGCCGGGTTTGGGGGTGCCGGGCACTCTGGATGCGGGCATCAGAGTGGGTGACTGAGGAGGGTTGACGTATAGGGCATTAGGGTAGTTAGAAGGGACAGTGTGGTGTCCTGGGAGACTGCTGCTACCCTTGGGCTGGAGCTAGACTGCTAGGGAGCGGCCAGGTTTTGGTCCCGTTGCTTCCGGACCCGAGTGCTCCTGGCACGTGAGAGGCTGTTGCGATGGAAAAAGTCAGGGGGACAGCCAGACCCAGGGGCCTGCTCCAGGCCCCTCTCTCGTTCCTCATCAGCACCTGGAAGGTAACGTCAGGCAGGCGTCAGCCCACTTCCCCCCGGGAGGAAAGTCCACGTGGGCACACAGGTGCCTCCTTCCTCGGAGAGAGAGACGGGGTTTACGCAGTGACGAGGCTGCCTGTTACCACGTGGCAGGTGCTCGCTGGTGGGCACTTTGCATGAATTATCTGCTCTTCCCGTGGGACCATGGGGGTGGGAGCGCCACATGTATGAACATGCACCTGCACCCGTGTGTGCACACACATGCACACACACGCGTGCACACAGGCACGGCTTCTGCCTTGCAGATGAGGAAACTGAGCCCACAGGCTGAGTGAGAGCTGGGCCAGCACAGCCCGGGAGTCCCTTGCTCGGCTCCGCTCTGCGGAGAACGTGGCGTTGGAAGGCGTCACGCGGCGTCTCCCTGGAGTGGTAGACGCCCCGCGAGATGGCGCACAGGTGGCCTCTTTCATCTTTGCGAGTGTGTTTTATTGTGTGTCGGGGGAGGAGCAGCCGGTTCGCAGCGTATCTGTGATTCGCAGACGTAATTGCCAAAACTGATGCTAAGGGAGGCATCACGGGGTATTATCACTATTATTATTTTTTGTTGTTGTTAATCCTTACCTGAAGATATTTTTTTCATGGATTTACTTTTTTAGAGAGGGGGTGGGGGCAGAGCATTGATGTGAGAGAGACACATTGATTGGTTGCCTCCCACATGCACCCCGACCGGAGCCGGGGAACCCAGGTATGTGCCCTTGGCCAGGAATCGAACCCGAGACCCTCTGGTCCGAGGGCCGACCCTTTAACCACTGAGTCAAGCTGGTCAGGGCATGGAGTATTTTGAATAGACAAAGACACCCACCCAGAGCCTGGGGTTTCTGAAATAAGGAAGTGGCCTGACTCAGGGCCCCCTCCTTTGATAGTGTTTTGGGCAGAAAAATCTGTTTCGCAAACTGGAGTTTCTTTTGGACGTGGCGGTTGGTGGGAGGGGTGTGGACGGGCCCCTGTGCTCTACGTGGAAGGAGGAGGAAGGTTCTGGGCTGGAGAGGCCAGCGGGCTGGGGAGCACGTGTGCTCCACGGACGGGGCTACTGGTTTCCAGGGAGAACGGCTTGAAATTCCCAGGATGCAAATGAATGGCGATGTAGGGCCCATGGGTGCTCGAAGGGTCACCTGTCCAGTTTACCTGGACTTGGATGGCCGGCTGGCTGTCGTGCAGGTTCCCACCGGGAGAGCTGCCTGTGGCAGAGACCCTGAGAGGGTGGTAGCTTGGCGGGGACCTGGCAGGGACGGGGCTCTGGGACAGTTTGTCACAGGTCCCTGGACAGTGCACACGGAGCGCCCACGAGGGCGGCCAGAGCAGTCGTCGGCCGGGGTGAGCTCCCCGCAGGCCACGACGTGGAGAGACACCGTCTCTCGGCCACCCGACGGCCACCGCCGGCTCCTCCGCCTCGCTCCAGGCCCGGGGTCCGTGACTCAGACCTCCCGCCTCGACTTCCTGTCTTGGTCAATTTCACTTCCTGGTTCCTGCCCCCTGACTCTTCGGAACGAAACTCCTTCCTTAGAAATTAGAAGTGGGGCTGGAGAACCCAGACCGCAGGGGACGTTGGCAGCCGGCTGGGCACCTCTGGGCACCGGTGCAGGGTGTGTGGGTGTGCTCCTGGGGAGAGGTGGGTGCTTCCTCCAGCCTCTCCTGGGACGGTCCCCCGTCCAGGACGTCCTAGAGGGAGATACGCTCAGGCCCTTCCTCTCTGGGCCACCGCTTCTCAGGAACCCACAGAGGGAGTAGAGGCACCTGTGGGATGCCCAGCCAGCCCCAGACCCAAATGCAGGCGCTCGGAGTGTCTGCAGCTTTGTCCATTGGCTGAGCAGCACCTCTTGCAAGCCTGGCAGTGGCAGGTGCAGTCAGTTAGCAGTGGAGCCAAGCAGCTCAGGGAGTAATAACCGCCCCAGAGATGACAAAACCCCAAGACAGCGGAGTGGCTGGGAGAACAGCTTTGGAGAAGGTGGTTAAGGAAGGCGGCTCAGAGGAGGTGTCCCTTGAGCCCAGAGCGGGAAAAGAGAACAGAGATGGATCTGTGCAAAAGCTATGTCGGCAGAACAGCGAGTGCAGGTGTCCTGGGGCACATCCCAGGGCTGGGCTTGAAGGTCCCAGTGGCTGGAGTGAGCGAAGGGGAAGGTAGGAAGCTGGCCCGGCAGGTGGGCAGGGCCGGCTCCTCGAGGAAGCCTTGGATTTTATTCGAGAGCTTTGGGGCGTCGTCATCGGAAGACTTGAAGCAGAGGAGTGACACAAGTGGATTGGCATTCGTAGCTCTGCCGGGAGCTCCCGGTGGAGAAGGGAAGTCCTAGATCCCTGACACGGTTGGGATCGGCTGCCCTCCCTTGGCACGGTGCCCCCAGGCAAGGGCTGGGGGCGCCAGGCCAGAAATAGGGCATTTGGGAGACCTGTGGCCTGTTGCTTTCGGGTTTCCATGGGCAGGATGGAAAAGTCCCAGGGCTAAAGGGACCAGCAGGTCAGTGACCCCAGAGCTGGAAAAAATCGGTCATGACCTGGATCTAGCTCCAAAGTTCAACTCAGTTAACTTTCAACCTCCCGGGAGCTTTGGGGCATCCGTGGCAGGTGTCCATAGGGAGCCGGCTGAGGTGCTTGTCAGGGGTGTCCTGGAAAGGGGGAAAGGAGCCTGGGTCCGAGGGCAGCAGAGAGCCCTTTGGGGACTCCGAACCTGCCCCCGCCCTAGGTGGGTGGAAGTCTCTTTGCTCTGTAGTCTCCTCAGAACCTAAACTATCCCCCACAGCGGCTGAACCAGCTCTGCCCACCCCCTTCCACCCTCCAGACCCCCGAGTCCCCACGGGGCGGGGGAGGCGGGCAGACTGCAGGTGGATCTGACGCGGGAACGGCGGCGGAAGGCGCTGTTTGCTCCGTCTGCCTGCGGGGCGGAGAGGCTGTTTTTCTGAGCGCTCATCTGTTCTTACCGCTGCTGACGCGCCACCGCCTGGATGGGAAGAGGGAGGGGAGCCGGTGCCAGGCCGCCCGCCCCCTCTGAACCTGGGCTCCTGCCACGCTCGCTCGCGCTCCCCCGCCCTGCGGCTCCCAGACCTCCGTCTGGGTCTGGAGGTCACATTCAGCCCCGAGGCGTCTCGCTGGGTCAGGCAGCAGGAAGACGGCCGCCTGGTGAGGCTGCTGGGGCACCGCGGCCGGTGGACTTGGCACGGTGGGAGCAGCGGGGGGGGTCCTGGGGGCTCCAGGCCAGTGCTCCTTGCTGAGCACCGTTTGGGGCACTTCGGTGCCCAGAGGAGCTGCAGGACACTGAGCCCTGGTGACGCCTGGCACGGGCCACTGAGCACACCACTGACAACTTCTCGCTCGCTGGCTGCCCTCAGCGGCGAAGGGCACCTCACTCGCCCGCAGCTGTGGGGGGCAGAGGGAGACCGAGTCGGGTGGCAGTGCCAGACCTGCTTCCCCACCCTTCAGCGCCAACCCTGGTCCCTCCCCCTCCCTCCCCCTCCAACCCTCGCTCCTCCCCCTCCCTTCCCTCCTCCCCCCGCCCCCCGCCCCCCGCCTCCCTCCTCCCCCCTCCCTGGCGCTGTTGGAGAAGAAGGATGTGAGGCTGAGCTGAGCTGCCAGCAGACGCCAGAGCCGGCACCGCGGCCGCCCAGCCTCCCGCCTCCCAACCCGCTGCTCCCAGCTCCTCTCCCTGGAGCACCCTCCAAGCCTTATGTTTCCGGAAAACTTGGCCGAGGGGGAGACGCAGATGAGAGGATGTGAGTGAGTGGCCCTGGGGGTGGGGGGCTTTGGGCCACGGTGACAGGGACACGGGGCTGTGGCAGCCCAGGGTCCGGGACTCGGCGGCTCTGTGTCTGTGGGGTCCCACCTCCACCTTTTGCTGACTCCCCTCCCCTGCCCTTGTGGCGTCAGGCTGGGGCCCTCGGGGAGAGGGCAGGACCTGGGTCTGAAGGGAGGCCTTGAGGGCGGCCTCGGGGTCTTGGTGGGCGCGTGCTCGAGGTGTCCTCCAGGTGGAGTGTTGTGGGGGGGCTTCGGCTGGGTCTCGTCCGGGTGGTCTCCAGGGCAGGGTGGGGTCTAAAGCGCCCCCGTGCCTGGTGCCTGCAGTGGCGTTTGAAAAGCAGGAATCAGAGAGGAGCCTGAGCTTTTCTCCTGCACCCCGGCCCTGTGTAGGGCAGTTAGGGAAACTGAGGCCCACACACAGTGGGGTGGCCGAGACCACACAGGACGCTCTGGCCAGGGCTTCTGGACAACTCCTTCCGGTGCTTTTCCTGAGCTCTTGTTTCAGGAAGGCCTGGGGGACACCCCCCCCCAATCCCCAGCTGGACTCCCGGCCACCTCCTTATTTATTTGCCCAGCTCAGAAATGCCAGCCTCCCCAGGGTCCAGCCACCCTCTGGGTGCTCACCACCCCACCCCACCCCAGGAGGCCCAGATGGGAGACCCACCCCTCCCGCCCAGGGTTCCGGCCCGACGTGTTTGCCTGGGCTCTCTTGGCCCCGGCTGGGGAAATATAAATAAACGCGCGTCCCGGTCGCCCTCCGCCAGGTTCTGTGGAAGTGGCAGCTGCTGCTGGCGCGGGCAGAGGGAAAGGTCAGGGGGCCGGCTCGCACTTGATCCCACGCCCTCCCTTCCCCTCCTCCTGTCCTTGAGGAACCCTGAGCCGCCGTGGAGCCACGTGGCCCTGTGGCCTCCGCAGGGGAGCAGGTGGCCTGTCAGTCCAGCACCACCCCCACCCGCTGGGTCCCGCGGCGAGGGGGGGCAGAAACCCGGGTCCCCGTGCCCGTGCGACCCCTGGGCCTGTCCCATGAGCTTGTGAGTTGCTGTGGCCCCCGAGTCTTGGTTTCCCCCATCCTGGGGAAGGGAAGCCAGGAGGGATGCGAGGGAACCAAGGCTTTCAAGGGCTGTGCAAGCCCCAGGTCCCTTGGCCACGCAGCACGGTGGTTTCTTCATGTTGGTTTGCTGCTGTTTTATTTTTATTAGAACCTTGTATGTAGCAAGCCAGTAGCACGTGTTTGAGTGGATGGAAGGACGGATGGAAGGGTGGGTGGACGGATGGAAGACAAAATCCAACACAGACTGCCAGCCCCCGGCTCCCGCACCCTGCAGGATTCCCGGTGTGGCCCTCCCTGTCTGCAGCGTGGTTTGATTCAGGGAAAATGGGAAACCTCTCGTTAGTCGTTGCGAGTGTAGCTCTGGGAACCCGAGGCCACCGAGTTCGTTCCCAGCAACGTGACTCAGGCTTCATGCCTGCAGCCCTCCGGCCGGTCCTGCCCTCAGCCCCCGGAGGGCTGGAGCCCTCCTCCCGCCCCTGCTGTGCCGTCCGGGGAAGTGGGCGGCGGGCTGGGCTGCTGCAGGCGTGCTGCTGCCCGGAGACCAGGTGTAAACGGAGAGGCCGCAGCCCGGCCGTGTGTCTGCCAGCCCGTGTGTTCCGGAGCTCTGCGGGCAGATGGGCTGCCACCCAGGGCCGGGCTCCCGGGGCACCGCCTTGGATCCGGGGCCGTGGGGGGGGTGTTTTTCCTGAGCTGGTTTAGGGCATTGGAAATAGAAGTGGGGGTGGGGGTAATAGCTCTGGCCTGAGTTTGTGAGGATTGAGGAAACTTTCTTGGACTGCAGTCGGTTTGATGTGAGGTTTTCCAATTTCTGGGGGCTTCTCCCCACATCAGGAGACGATGAAGCTGTGAGCTCACCGAGAGAGGGGGGCTGTGATTTGGGGACAAGTCCACTCCCAGCCCCTGGACTATCCAGTGTGTACACATCCAGGGCAGTGGGCCTTGAGGTGTCCACGGGGGCCTTAGAGCCCTGGGGTGCCCCAGAGAACCTAGGTGCAGAGGCTCCTTGCCCCGGCTCATCCCCACCTGGACCTCATTGTCGGCCCCCCCCCCCCAGCCGTTCCTTCCTTCCCCAGCCCGGTGCAGCCGGAAAACAGCCCGGTCTCCTGAGGCCACATCTGCAGCTGCAAGTGCGTGTCAGCTCTGGGTCAGGACAGCGGGGAGGTGGGGGCCTGGGCGGGGTCTGCACCCCAGGCCTCAGCCCTCAGCCCCCAGGCCTCTCCATGCAGCCTATGGAGGCCAGACCCCCTGCCCTCACTCTCTCTGGTGCCCCCATTGCTTGTTTCAGGGCCTGAGACCCAAGCAGGGAGCCTCAGGCCTGGTGTGGGGGCTGCTGTTTGCCCGGGGCTCCGTCTGCCTCCCAGGCCATGGTCACAGCCCCTCACCTGCCGCCCTCTCCCCCAGGTCTCCTGGAGCACGGCCGGAACTGGTCGGCTATCGCCCGGATGGTGGGCTCCAAGACGGTGTCTCAGTGTAAGAACTTCTATTTCAACTACAAGAAGAGGCAGAACCTCGATGAGATCCTGCAGCAGCACAAGCTGAAGATGGTGAGCCCCCCGAACTCCCCACTGCCTGCCTCCTGAGGGTCCCAGCCAGACCGGGGGCCTTGTGGAGGCTGCAACTGGGAGCCTCTCTCAGTTCATGCCCGGTGATACCCACAGGACACTGCAGGGTTGCTCTGTGCCATAAACATCCCTCCTGGGTATGGGGACAGGCAGGCATGCCCACTGTATGCCAGGCCGCCCCTCCTCCACCCCAGCACCCCTCTCAGACACCCCTGGGGGCCTGGTGAGCCGGCTGGGGCTGAGGCCGCTGACTCACCCGGGGTTTGTGGTTGTCAGCGCATTGGAATGAAGACCCAGAAGCAGATGAACCCCGAGTGACCGTCTCCCCCACCCCATTTGACTTCACAGTCTTAGGACTGCCTTGGGGAGGGAAGGACAGGTCAGGGAGCAGCCGACCAAGCCCTGGCCTCTGTGGGCCTCGGGGGAGGCCGAGTCCTTTCCCTCCCCGAGGAGCACAGAAGGGGCGGGCCCACCTCTCTCAGCGAATAAATGGTCTCCGGAGGGACTACTTCCTCCACAGCTGTTACTGGAAATGAGGGCCATTTGGGGCAGCCTCTGCTTTCTCTGCGTCTCTCTCCCATCTGTCTGTCTGTCTGTCTCTCTGTCTCTTTCTCTCTGGCTCTGGCTCTTTCTCTCCGTCTCCCCATCTCCCCTCCCCCCCTTGGGCAGTCACCATTGCAGATATGGGGAAACGGGCTCAGCGAGGCTCTGCAGCAGCTGCTTGGGTTTGAACCCAAAGACCCATGCTCTTAACCGGCGGGCTGCATAGGGAGGGTACACAGCTCCCCCCCCGGCCCCCCCCCATCGGCCCACCTGTTGCCATTTAAAGTTCGCGCGTCCTGTCCAAGAGCCAGCGCCGCCCGCTGAGGCCCAGAGAGGGCGAGCAGGCTGCTGCAGTGGCGCCGCCCATGGTGGGCAGGGCACAATCGCGCCGTTCGAATTCTTTGAGCGCTGTGCAGAAGTTAAGGGCACCCCTTCCCAGCCCCGTGTGTTCTGGGGGACACTGGCCGTGCCCCTGCAGTCAGGCCAGCCCCCTGCCTGCGCCCCATTCCCCGCCACACCCAGTTAGGCCATGCCTCCTTCATGGCCCACCTGCTGGTCAGGTGGGGGCCCTGGGATGATGGGTCCTGGTGCTCCTCAAGCTCTGGGCAGCACGCCCTGCACACCAAGAGCTGTGCTTTTCCCCAGATTTTCCAGGACTCTGATTTCCACGGGGAAGGAGGAAGACTCCGTGAGAGTGAGGGCACTGGGTACCTGTCCTGACACTTGCTGAAATCCCTTAGATCAGAGAGGGTGCTGAGCCCCAAGCAGCAGGAGGGGCAGAGGGGTGGGGTGTCGGCCAGCCTCTGCATACCCCAACTCAGAATTGTGGGGGGGGGTGCCCCTGAGCATCACCCCAGGCACACAATGATGTCTTCCTGTGCCCTCCCGAGCTCTTCCTCCCTGCCTCCCCGCTCCCCTCCCCCAGTCCCTGCTCCTCCTGGCCCATGTCCGCGGCGTGGCCTGCACAGCCCAGGCTATTGGGTTACTGGCATCTCCTCCCTCCTCTCCCAGCCGCTGGCCCCAGGCCTCACTTTCCAGGTTTCCTCAGGGCACAGCCCCCCCGTATCCCCAGGATACCCTGAACTCGAGAGCATAGTTGAGGGGACCAGAGACCCTAACAAGGTGGATAGTGAGCTGGGGCTCAGGGCAGGGGGGGTGGACAAGTCCTGGCTTGATGACTGGGCACCTGTGTGACTCTGGGCAGCGGCCTCGCCCCGCTGAGCCTCAGTTCCCTCCTCTATAAAGTGGGGAAGTAGAGGCCCTTATCCTGAGAACTCAGGGCGAGTGCCTGCCTGGGGCGGGGGCACTCAGTGAGGGTTGGCTCCCTTCTGATTACCACTGTAACCCATCCCTGATTATTGCTCCTGTGAATAGCAGTCATATTAGTGTCATCGTCGCCATCATTTTATTTCAAAGCCACCGGCCCCCTTTTCCTCTCCTGGGCCTTGGAGTCACTCTCTTGAAGGCTGCTCAGCAGAGCAGGGACCCTGGGCCCAAGAGACCCGCGTTCAAATCCAGATGCTGCCACTTACTAGCGATGTGCCTGAGGACTGGTGGCTTGACCGCTGTGCCTCGGTTTCCCCACCTCTGAAACGGGGATAGTAATAGAACTGTGGTGGGAGTGGATTGAGTATAGGCCTGGCCGGTCTCCAGGGCTCTGTGATGGAGAACCCCCACCGGTGGTGGTGTGGTGGCCCTTTGACATCAGGTGCCTGGTGGCTGGGAGTCACAGGTCCCTCTGTTGTCAGTGGCTGTGGAGTCTGTCGGCTCCTGGACTGACTGACTGACTGGTTGGTTGGCTGGTTAATGGATTGATTCATTCATTCGCTCAGAGCGTCCACCTTGCAGAGTGTTGGAGGGCGGGGCTCTGGGCCAGTGTTCACACCTGGCTGCGCCCTCGCTGGCTGGTGCCTGAGGGTATCTGGCCTCCCTGCTCGGTTTCCTCTGTGAAACGGGTCTCCTAGGACCCTCTGGCAGGCTGCTGTGAGGAGCAGATGAGTTCCTGGTCTAAAGGGCCGTGCCTGGGCCTCAGCTGGTGCTCTGTGTGGACACGATCCTGATTGTGCATTCAGCAAGCCTTTACTGGGCGCCCTCTGTGTGCCCAGGAAGCAGTGACAGGTGCCCAAGGGTCGATGTGTAGGCGAGGCTTTTATCTGCACTGGGAGCTGGTCATGTCTTCCACAGACAGTGGGAGCCATGGAAGGTTTGTGAGCCAAGGGGCAGCCCAGCCCAGGCTGAGGGGCAGGCATGAACAGGAGAGGACCCAGAGGCCAGCACAGGCCCCTTCCCAGCCCCTGAGATTGCCTCCATTGTCCTCATTCCCCGGGTGTGGGTAATGAGGCCCGGAGCAGGTGGGTGCCTGGTGAGACCACAGAGGGACTATGAACCTGGCCTGTAGGAGCCCTTGGCTTCCCTTGTGGGCCTGACTCTGTGTCCCTGTGTCACACAGAACTGCGCAGAGGGTCGTCCTGCCATGGACCCCTGGTGGGGGGCTGTCCGGCTACAGTCAGGCTGATGTACAGATGGACCTTGCTGGTGGCTTAATGGACCTTGATGGAAGAGAGCGATTTGGAGCATGGGGCTGGCCCTCGCTCAGCTGCCCTTGAAGGGCAGACTCCCATTGAGGGCCACAGAAAAAACTGAGCAGACGCAAGAACCTGTCATAGGAAGTTGGGCTTAGCCTGGGTCCCTCTGTCCTGACTGCTGTTGCTCCCGGGCAGGGGTGAGTTCCTCTGCTACTGGAGTATGCAAATGGGCCTTATGCGATGTTGATGATGATGATGCTGGTGCTGCTGAACCCAGTGACCTCTGCCTCCTGCCCCCCCCCCCCCCACTCTCCCGTCCCCAGGAGGAAGATGGGTCCTTGTGAGTCCTGAAGCAGTCGCCTCTGTCAGGCTGCTGGCCAGACCCTGTCTGGAGCTCAGGAAGACATGTCACCCTGGGCCAGCCCAGGAAGGAGCGGGGAAGTGGAGGGTCAGCGGGTGGGTGTCCCCTTCTGCCTTGCAGCAGGCCTGGCCTGAGCGTGGCCGCTGGCGACGTCAGCAGGAAGCAGGATTGGGCGGGCAGGCAGAGCTGTCCAGGGTTATGTAACACTTGGCATCGCTGTCCTCTCTGGGGCTCCCCCCCTCTGGCCGAAGGTTACCCTTCTCTCCCATCTGTGAATCCAGGCCCTGGGGCTCAGCTTCCGCGTTTCTCCATCTCTGTTTGCCTCCGCCCAGGCCCGGCCTGGCCTTGTTTCCCTCTGTCATCTCTTTCATCTGAGGCCTCGCAGGCCTGCGGAGAGAGAGAGATGATCTGGGCAAGGAAATAGTGCTTGAACGTGACCTGCTTTCGAAGCTAAGCTCCTCCACTCAGGAGCTGTGCGGTCCCAGGCAAGTGTCTTAGCCTCTCAGAGCCAACGCAGTTAGAGCCGGGCCCTGTGCCAGGGGTGCTGGGAGGACAGCTGAGAGCAGGCCTAGAGGAGCTGGTTCTAGTTTGAGAAACAAATTAACACAAAAATAATTCCACATTGTGGCCTGAAGATGGTAAGATGAGGGACATAGTAGAATGTGATTGATGGGTGGCAAGGATTCACTGATTTTGACAGGGTAATCAGGGAAGGCCTCTTGGAAGAGGTGAGAAAGTGAGTCACTCAGGTAACTGGGAGAAGGGTGTCCAGGCAGAGGGACAGCTAGTGCAGAGGCCCTGTGGCTGGGATGCTGTGCCCACTTCTGCAGGAACAGGGCAGCGAGTTTGTGGTTGAGTGACCGAGGAGGTGAAGGGTGGACAAGCAAGTTGGAGAGGCGGGTGAGGTCCAGATCTAAATTACATAGGGCTGTATGAACAGGTAGGACCCGGGGTTTTATTTCAAGGGCTTTGGGGGATCCCCTAGAGGGTTGGAAGCAGGAAACAGCATGCTGACTGGCTGTGTGTCCAATGAATTAATATCTGGAAAATGCTTGGGATATATTAGCTGCTTAGGAAAATCACCTGTAACTATTAATACTGATACCCAGCACCTACTCTGTGCACACCTCCCGATTCCAAGGTGCAGGGCTGTGCAGAAGGATTTGGTATAATTCCTGGGACACTCAGTACATCCCAGCCTCTCAGACCCAAACAGCGTTGACACTATACTGACCCCACTTGGCCTGAGTGACCTGGGGGACCCTCCCAGAGAGACCCTTCGTCCCCAGGAAGACACACGTCCTGGCCAGGCCCACAGGAACCCTTGTTCCCTGGGAGGCTCAGAGCTTCCCGAGTCCCGCCCTCTGCCCAGGCAGCCAGTCACTGCCTGCCCCAGCCCTGGGCACTGGAGAGAGTCCCTGCCTGCTAAAAATAGGAAGAAGAGGGAACCCTTAGCCTCACCCACAGAAGCCAGTGCCACACAACTTTCTGGCACCTCCGTGGGCTCCAGCCGGGGGCCCCCAGGGGGAAGCTTGGGGTTTGGGGCAGCTGTGGGAGTGGGTGAGTGGCGGGGCTGGGTGTTCCCAAACGGGTGATGGACATTGGGCAGGGTGGGGCTGTGGTCCTCTGGCCCAGTGCTGGTGACGGAAACCGTGACTAACGGGCAAATGGATATTTCCCTTTTCCTCCCAGTGTTCCCAGCGGCTGTGCCCCGAGGACCCCCATTTGCTCTGGGAGGAGGCAGGACAGGAAGTGATACTGCCCTGGGGCTGGGCCTTGGGGACCCCAAGGCCTGTTCCCAGCCAGGCCGTGGTGAAGGGCCAGGGTGGCACCTGCAGGCGACCTGTGTCTGCCCTGAGAGCGGCTGTGCCAGCTGTGTGGCGATGTGGGCGGCTTTCCCCTGGGGCCTGGCTGGGGAATTGGTGGAGGGAGGAGGTGTGTTAGTTTCTCGATTCTTGTACCA